>NC_138315.1:36765000-36767500 GCF_965601325.2 Salmo salar
TCCCATAGTCCATTAAACATTACCCTATATAACACACTCAACACAGAGAGACAGAATCCCATAGTCCATTAAACATTACCCTATATAACACACTCAACACAGAGAGACAGAATCCCATAGACCATTAAACAAACCCTTTACAATTCATTACAATTCATTGAATGTGTTACAGTTCCAAAACACTTGGTGTCACCACCATCACCAAGCACATTGTGTAAAGATGCAGTCTGGTCCGCACACTCAACATGAGGGAGTGAAACACACACACACGAATACAAACAAACACACACACACACACACACACACACACACACACACACACACACACACACACACACACACACACACACACACACACACACACACACACACACACACACACACACACACACACACACACACACACACACACATACCCAGATACTGTGTGCACAAAGATGCAAACTACTAAACACGTATATTCAGTACTCATTGATCTATTCTAGACTAAAGAATGGATCAATGAGTCTTGCAGATCGGGCAAAAGTTGAACACTAGAAAATTCCAGAACTCATCGCGACTCCAGAACATATGTCATCCCTCCAGGGTTTCTGGGGGTCATCTGACATCACATGGTCTGCGACCTCCGACCTCTCCTGATCATTAGAAAGGATTTAAAGATCTCTAATGACATTGGTCATCTTGATAAACCCTACATTATCAATCTCCTGTGTGTGTGTGTGTGTGTGTGTGTGTGTGTGTGTGTGTGTGTGTGTGTGTGTGTGTGTGTGTGTGTGTGTGTGTGTGTGTGTGTGTGTGTGTGCTTCACCCTGTCATTGTCCCACTGATAAAAAATCCCCCAAGCTTGTCAGGGTCAAAGGTTAAGCTGTCAGCCAATGCTATCATCCTGCTCTGGGAGGGGGCTGTCCAGCGACACACAGACACACAGACACACAGACAGAAGCACACACAAACACACACACAACTCACCCCACCCAAAAACAGCTGATATGAGTCTAAGCCTCTGGCCTGTGCTAGTGTGGCAGAACAGAAGTAATACACAGAGACAGTAGCAGAGACACAGAAACAGAGAGACAGTAGCAGAGACACAGAAACAGAGAGACAGTAGCAGAGACACAGAAACAGAGAGACAGTAGCAGAGACACAGAAACAGAGAGACAGTAGCAGAGACACAGAAACAGAGAGACAGTAGCAGAGACACAGAAACAGAGAGACAGTAGCAGAGAGACAGTAGCAGAGAGACAGTAGCAGAGAGACAGTAGCAGAGAGACAGAAACAGAGAGACAGTAGCAGAGAGACAGTAGCAGAGACACAGAAACGGAGAGACAGTAGCAGAGAGACAGTAGCAGAGACACAGAAACAGAGAGACAGTAGCAGAGACACAGAAACGGAGAGACAGTAGCAGAGAGACAGTACCAGAGAGACAGTAGCAGAGAGACAGTAGCAGAGAGACAGTAGCAGAGACACAGAAACAGAGAGACAGTAGCAGAGACACAGAAACGGAGAGACAGTAGCAGAGAGACAGTAGAAGAGACACAGAAACAGAGAGACAGTAGCAGAGACACAGAAACGGAGAGACAGTAGCAGAGAGACAGTACCAGAGAGACAGTAGCAGAGAGACAGTAGCAGAGAGACAGTAGCAGAGAGACAGTAGCAGAGACACAGAAACAGAGAGACAGTAGCAGAGACACAGAAACGGAGAGACAGTAGCAGAGACACAGAAACAGAGAGACAGTAGCAGAGACACAGAAACAGAGAGACAGTAGCAGAGAGACAGTAGCAGAGACACAGAAACGGAGAGACAGTAGCAGAGAGACAGTAGCAGAGACACAGAAACAGAGAGACAGTAGCAGAGAGACAGTACCAGAGAGACAGTAGCAGAGAGACAGTAGCAGAGAGACAGTAGCAGAGAGACAGTAGCAGAGACACAGAAACAGAGAGACAGTAGCAGAGACACAGAAACGGAGAGACAGTAGCAGAGAGACAGTAGCAGAGAGACAGTAGCAGAGAGACAGTAGCAGAGACACAGAAACAGAGAGACAGTAGCAGAGACACAGAAACGGAGAGACAGTAGCAGAGAGACAGTAGCAGAGAGACAGTAGCAGAGAGACAGTAGCAGAGAGACAGTAGCAGAGACACAGAAACAGAGAGACAGTAGCAGAGACACAGAAACGGAGAGACAGTAGCAGAGAGACAGTAGCAGAGACACAGAAACAGAGAGACAGTAGCAGAGAGACAGTAGCAGAGACACAGAAACCGAGAGACAGTAGCAGAGACACAGAAACAGAGAGACAGTAGCAGAGAGACAGTACCAGAGAGACAGTAGCAGAGAGACAGTAGCAGAGAGACAGTAGCAGAGAGACAGTAGCAGAGACACAGAAACAGAGAGACAGTAGCAGAGACACAGAAACAGAGAGACAGTAGCAGAGAGACAGTACCAGAGAGACAGTAGAAGAGAGACAGTAGCAGAGACACAGAAACAGAGAGACAGTAGCAGAGA
>NC_138315.1:36770000-36780000 GCF_965601325.2 Salmo salar
TTATCACCCCAGGAAAAAGGCTATGCCAACAATCTTCTGCTATTAGCTCCTTCTGTTCTCCAGAAGTTAGCTAATATGTGAGATGTGGAATCAAATTGGCTTTGACAGTAAAACATAATCATTTGTATGATGTATGGCTTTAACAGACCTTGTTTTGTACTGTCTAAGAAGGTCATGTGAGAGCATCATTAAGATACTGTTAAAATCCTGGTGGTTGACCAGGACTGGCCAGGAAACCATCATAGTCTAAAATATTTATCCAAGGAACCATCTGGGAGATCTATTAAGAGAGAGAAACAAAGAACTACTGAAGCCAGCGAGGTAGTTAGAGGCAGAAACAGAGAAACAAAGAACTACTGAAGCCAGCGAGGTAGTTAGAGGCAGAAACAGAGAAACAAAGAACTACTGAAGCCAGCGAGGTAGTTAGAGGCAGAAACAGAGAAACAAAGAACTACTGAAGCCAGCGAGGTAGTTAGAGGCAGAAACAGAGAAACAAAGAACTACTGAAGCCAGCGAGGTAGTTAGAGGCAGAAACAGAGAAACAGTCTAATGGTCTGACTCAGTGTGCGTGCGTGCGTGTGTCTGGTGCACAGTACAGTAACCATGTGGGAGTATAAGTGTCTGCTAGGCCATTTGGACAGTAGCTAGCAGTTCCACTCAACAAATGTGTGTGTGTGTGTGTGTGTGTGTGTGTGTGTGTGTGTGTGTGTGTGTGTGTGTGTGTGTGTGTGTGTGTGTGTGTGTGTGTGTGTGTGTGTGTGTGTGTGTGTGTGTGTGTGTGTGGTGTGTGTGTGTGTGTGTGTGTGCATACACTGTTCCATTCCTCATCCCAAAAACCCCAGGGCCTCTTCTGTTAATGTAAGGAAAGTGTTATTACCACGACCCAATCACCACTGACAGGGGAGGGGCTCTTTAATGGCACACAGTGGACTACGGAATAAGTCATTAACAATGTTAAGTGACCAACACACAAACACAAACACACACTGGAAAGGGAATTACGGCAATCAGGTCCAGTTGGATCAAATAGGTCAAAACAAAGTCTCACCTAAAGGGGTCTTAGAGCTAAGGAAAGCGAGATGGAAACAGAGAGAGAAAGAGAAAGAGTGTGTGTGAGAGAGAGAGAGCGAGAGATTGAAAGAGAGAGAGAGTGTTTGTGAGAAAGAATCTATCTTCTCCCAGACCCCTCCAGCCACCACTTTAGAACAGCACTGCTGATTACCATTAAATTACCATCCATTACCATACCAGCCGCATGATGGTTATCTATTGGTCAGGACTGCCAGTTCCCCTGTGTCTTTATCTGTAGCCCTCACATACACCCCCTGTCTACAACCCCACATTATACAACATTACAGACCACTAGAGCTGACAGGCACCACTGTTCTCGGGCCTGTTCTTTGTTGAAGGAGATGGGAATAGAGATAACGGGGACTGACAAATGGCTCTGATCTAGGATCAGTTAAAATGCTAAATCTGCCTCCACACTGGCTCCACAATGCATAGATGGCTTAGTATAGAACAATACAGTACATGTCAATGGATGCTTGTTCTCCAGAATAAATGAATATTGTCCAATAAGCCTACGGGGAAAAACATCAAGCTAAGGCAACAATGAAAAGCAGGGCAACGTGGAGAGAAATGAATTGAGCATTTGTTCTTTGAGAAAAGAGGACTGAAGATCCTGTCATGGTTACATGAGCGTTGTCAGGTCGTGTTAATTACAGCCTACAGTCACTCCCATGACAGAGAGAAGGACCATAACAGGAATCCGCTATCTCAATCCCCATGGTTCCACAACAACCTGTCTATATACCAGTCGGTGTGTGAGTGTGTGTGTGTGTCTGGTGCACAGTACAGTAACCATACACCAGTCAGGCTTGAGAGCGTGGCTGCAGGCTCTAGGTGACAGAGGGGAGAGGATATGAGGGGTGAAAAGGGAGGGGTAGACCACTGACATCTGGAAACCACATTACACGAGCAGACCTTTCAACAGATATCAGTGGCAGCATGTTCTGTACATAGAAATAAGAAATGTTGCTGTATTTTTCTCGACATGGGCAAGGTGGATAGTACGTCTACTACCACTTTAACGCTTCCTGGAGAAACCATCACAGTTCATCCAGCTAACCACTGACATGGAGGTCATTTTACTCTACCTTCTGTGTGTCTATGTCCGTACAACCGCACCTCAGCTTCAACACTCACACACACCCCTCCTCCCTTCAACCTTGTCCTGAAGTGTTTCCTTCTAAGTTATTTTAGGGATCACAGTGGTTTAGGCGAGGCACAAAGCCCCCCAAAGTAACATAATGGACTAATAACATCAACTATTCTATTGAAAGTCTTGACCGCCAGATTCTGGGAATTGGGAAGAAAATGAAGGTTTTTTGTGGGGGGTTCAGTTGTGAAGGGTGATGACACGGAGAAATATCTCTCTGAGGGGACGGAGGGACAAGGGAAACAGCTCTCAGAGGGGACGGAGGGACAGGGGAAACAGCTCTCTGGGGGGACGGAGGGACAGGGGAAACAGCTCTCAGAGGGGACGGAGGGACAGGGGAAACAGCTCTCTGGGGGGACGGAGGGACAGGGGAAACAGCTCTCAGAGGGGACGGAGGGACAGGGGAAACAGCTCTCTGGGGGGACGGAGGGGACAGGGGAAACAGCTCTCAGAGGGGACGGAGGGACAGGGGAAACAGCTCTCTGGGGGGACGGAGGGACAGGGGAAACAGCTCTCAGAGGGGACGGAGGGACAGGGGAAACAGCTCTCTGGGGGGACGGAGGGACAGGGGAAACAGCTCTCAGAGGGGACGGAGGGACAGGGGAAACAGCTCTCTGGGGGGACGGAGGGGACAGGGGAAACAGCTCTCAGAGGGGACGGAGGGACAGGGGAAACAGCTCTCTGGGGGGACGGAGGGACAGGGGAAACAGCTCTCTGGGGGGACAGAGGGACAGGGGAAACAGCTCTCAGAGGAGAGGGTGATGACACGGGGAAACATCTCTCAGAGGGGACGGAGGGACAGGGGAAACAGCTCTCTGAGGGGACGGAGGGACAGGGGAAACAGCTCTCTGAGGGGACGGAGGGACAGGGGAAACAGCTCTCTGGGGGGACGGAGGGGACAGGGGAAACAGCTCTCTGGGGGGACGGAGGGACAGGGGAAACAGCTCTCAGAGGGGACGGAGGGACAGGGGAAACAGCTCTCTGAGGGGACGGAGGGACAGGGGAAACAGCTCTCAGAGGGGACGGAGGGACAGGGGAAACAGCTCTCTGGGGGGACAGAGGGACAGGGGAAACAGCTCTCTGAGGGGACGGAGGGACAGGGGAAACAGCTCTCTGAGGGGACGGAGGGACAGGGGAAACAGCTCTCAGAGGGGACGGAGGGACAGGGGAAACAGCTCTCTGGGGGGACAGAGGGACAGGGGAAACAGCTCTCTGAGGGGACGGAGGGACAGGGGAAACAGCTCTCTGGGGGGACAGAGGGACAGGGGAAACAGCTCTCTGGGGGACGGAGGGACAGGGGAAACAGCTCTCTGGGGGGACAGAGGGACAGGGGAAACAGCTCTCTGGGGGGACAGAGGGACAGGGGAAACAGCTCTCTGAGGGGACGGAGGGACAGGGGAAACAGCTCTCTGGGGGGACAGAGGGACAGGGGAAACAGCTCTCTGAGGGGACGGAGGGACAGGGGAAACAGCTCTCTGAGGGGACGGAGGGGACAGGGGAAACTGCTTTCTGAGGGGACGGAGGGACAGGGGAAACATCTCACTCAGAGGAAACGGAGGGGAGGGAGGGGAGGGACAGGGGAAACATCACTCAAAGGGGACAGAGGGGAGGGAGGGGTGGGACAGGGGAAAAGCTCTCTGAGGGGACAAGAGAAACAGCCCTTAGAGGAGACAGTGGGGACAGGAGAAACAGCTCTCAGAGGGGAAGGAGGGAAGGGACAGGGGAAACATCTCACTCAGAGGGGACGGAGGGGAGGGACAGGGGAGACATCTCTCAGACGGGAAAGAGGGTACTGGGGAAACAGCTCTCAGAGGGGACGGATTGGAGGGGAGGTTCAGGGGAGACATCTCTCAGAGAAGACATAGGGGACAGGAGGGGACGGAGTGGACAGGGGAAGCATCTCTCAGAGAGGAGAGAGGGGACTGAGGGGACAGGGGAAACAGCTCTCTCAGAGGGGACGGAGGGGACAGGGGAAACAGCTCTCTCAGAGGGGACGGAGGGACAGGGGAAACAGCTCTCTCAGAGGGGACGGAGGGGAGGGACAGAGGGCACAGGAAACGGAGGGGACGGGATGGACAGAGGGGATGGAAGGTACGGGAGGGATGGAGGGGACAGAGGGGATGGAGGGGACAGAGGGGATGGAGGGGACGGGAGGGGATGGAGGGGACAGAGGGGATGGAGGGGACGGGAGGGGATGGAGGGGACAGAGGGGATGGAGGGGACAGAGGGGATGGAGGGGACGGGAGGGGATGGAGGGGACGGGAGGGGATGGAGGGGACAGAGGGGATGGAGGGGACAGAGGGGATGGACGGGACAGAGGGGATGGAGGGGACAGAGGGCATGGAGGGGACAGAGGGGATGGAGGGGACAGAGGGGATGGAGGGGACAGAGGGGATGGAGGGGACAGAGGGGATGGAGGGGACAGAGGGGATGGACGGGACAGAGGGGATGAGGGGACAGAGGGGACAGAGGGGATGGACGGGACAGAGGGGATCGACGGGACAGAGGGGATGGAGGGGACAGAGGGGATGGACGGGACAGAGGGGATGGAGGGGACAGAGGGGATGGAGGGGACAGAGGGGATGGATGGGACAGAGGGGATGGAGGGGACAGAGGGGATGGAGGGGACAGAGGGGATGGACGGGACAGAGGGGATGGAGGGGACAGAGGGGATGGAGGGGACAGAGGGGATGGAGGGGACAGAGGGGATGGACGGGACAGAGGGGATGGAGGGGACAGAGGGGATGGACGGGACAGAGGGGATGGAGGGGACAGAGGGGATGGAGGGGACAGAGGGGATGGAGGGGACAGAGGGGATGGACGGGACAGAGGGGATGGAGGGGACAGAGGGGATGGACGGGACAGAGGGGATGGAGGGGACAGAGGGGATGGAGGGGACAGAGGGGATGGAGGGGACAGAGGGGACAGAGGGGATGGACGGGACAGAGGGGATCGACGGGACAGAGGGGATGGAGGGGACAGAGGGGATGGACGGGACAGAGGGGATGGAGGGGACAGAGGGGATGGAGGGGACAGAGGGGACAGAGGGGATGGAGGGGACAGAGGGGATGGACGGGACAGAGGGGATGGATGGGACAGAGGGGATGGAGGGGACAGAGGGGATGGAGGGGACAGAGGGGATGGAGGGGACAGAGGGGATGGAGGGGACAGAGGGGATGGAGGGGACAGAGGGGATGGACGGGACAGAGGGGATGGAGGGGACAGAGGGGATGGAGGGGACAGAGGGGATGGAGGGGACAGAGGTGATGGAGGGGACAGAGGGGATGGACGGGACAGAGGGGATGGAGGGGTTCACCTCTGGTCCTCCTGTCTGAACCTGAACCAATAACACTGTCTAAACCTCTGCTCACCCCGGGAGCAGCTATGTGTGTGTGTGTGTGTGTGTGTGTGTGTGTGTGTGTGTGTGTGTGTGTGTGTGTGTGTGTGTGTGTGTGTGTGTGTGTGTGTGTGTGCACATAAGTTAGAAAAAAAATGCTGTTTGTTTGGTTGACCCAGGCGTTGGGTCACAAAGTTGGGTAGTTTCTTTAATGACCCAGTGCAGTCAAAAACTTGACTTTCCCGTGCTTTATATATATATTTCCACACTATAAGTTTGGAATAATACTGTCAAACTGTGAAAATTCTGATAATACCTTTGTAGTGTAAAAGCTGTTTGAAAAGACAGCCTGAAATTTCTGCCTGTTTTGGTTGGATGGAGTTTTGGCCAGCCTGGTGACATCACCAAGCAGTAAATGAGTTAATAGACCAATAAGAAAGAGTTCCTGGGTGTCCTGAGTGGCGCAGCGGTCTAAGGCACTGCATTGCATTGCTTGAAGCATCACTACAGGCCCGGGTTTGACCCCAGGCTGTGTCACAACCGGCTGTGACCGTGAGTTCCATAGGGCGGCGCACAATTGTCCGGGTTAGGGGAGGGTTTGGCTCATTGTGCTCTAGTGACTCCTTGTGGCAGGCCGGGCACCCGCAGGCTGACCTTGCTTGTCAGTTGATGGGTGTTTCCTTCAAAATATTGGTGCTTCCGGGTTAAGCAGGTGGGTGTTAAGAAGCGCAGTTTGGCAGGTCATGTTTTGGAGGACACATGACTCGACCTTCTCCTGAGCCCGTTGGGGAGTTGCAGTGATGTGACAAGATTGAAATTGGGGAGAAAAGGTTCCAAACCTCTCTGCCAATAACAGCTAGTTTTCAATTTTCCCCTCCCCACTCAGACCACTCCCAGACCGTCCTATCAAAATTCTTCCTTTAGAAATTGCCCTTTGCTAAGAAGCTATTTTTGTTTCTTTTGACTATTTGTATTGAAAACAATCACAGTAAGGTACTTAATTGTTGCCAATAAATTATTTGTTATTGAGATTTTGTTGTTGATGTTAATGCTTGGTTGTTGATGCTGGGTTGTTGATGCTGGGTTGTTGATGCTGGGTTGCTGATTCTGGGTTGTTGATGCTGGGTTGTTGATGCTGGGTTGTTGATGCTTGGTTGTTGATGCTGGGTTGTTGATGCTGGGTTGTTGATGCTTGGTTGTTGATGCTGGGTTGTTGATGCTGGGTTGTTGATGCTTGGTTGTTGGTACTGAGTTATTGAGATATGACAGAGAGGGTCAGATCAGAAGACTTGAGACATAGTTTAGCAGGGCCGTGTCTTTCAGATAGTTCTAGCCTTCAATGAGGCTTACAGAAGTGTACGACTTCCCTAAAAGTCTATGCAAATTCCATAGAATAGATACCACCTTGTCATAATATGTAATAAATAATCTTAATAATATTGAAGAATTTGTCAAATGAAAAGAAAAATTAATGACTGGAAGTCTATGGGTATACCCATAGATGCTAGTTAGCATTGGCTCGCAAAACTACACTGGTATTTTGCTGGAGATAATGCGCTTTAACATGATGAACAAGAATGACATTTACCCTTACGGTTGCCAATAATATATATCTGAGAGCCACACCCTGTCACGACTTCTGCCGAAGTCGGTCCCTCTCCTTGTTCGGGCGGCGTTTGGCGGTCGACGTCACCGGCTTTCTAGCCATCGCCGATCCACTTTTCATTTTCCATTTGTTTTGTCTTTGTTTTCTACACACCTGGTTTCTATTCCCCAATTACATGTTCATTATTTAACCCTCTGTTTCCCCCATGTTTGTGTGCGTGTTTGTTTATAATGTTCAGGTCGTTACTTGTTGGCTGGTATTGTTTGCCGGGTTCGTTATTACGCCCGTTATTTACGAGTGACCGGTAGTTCACGCACCTTTAGTATTTGTTTTATACTGGTGCTGTTCGTGGAATAAATGACCTTGTACACTCATCTCTGCTCTCCTGTGCCTGATTCCATGCACCAGTTACCCACAGCCTGACACACCCCTTATAAGCCACGACCATCTCAAAATAACTTAAAGGTTATGTTAAAAAATACCCAGCTGCTAGGTCAACCCAGCAAAAAAGTAATTAAATTAACCCATATTTGGGTAATTCCAACAACCCAACATAACCCAGCATGTGTTCTGTCCAATATTTACCCAGCGGTGAGTTACCAAAGAACCCAAATTGGGTTGTTTTTAACCCAGACTTTTTTAGATTGCACTCCCTCTTTATTTACTGTGTACTCCGCAGACAAAAACAGCTGCACAAACAACCAACAAAACTGAACAAAAACACCAACTCTCCTCATGCAGCTGCTCAGAGCCCAGTCTACACAGACATAGCTAAAGGTTCTAGTCCCTTCCAACCACAGAGGCTAACTATGGAGCTTATTATCATGTTAAAGATGGCTGTCCCCTGACAGTGCTGGCTTATGAAGGACAGATCTCATGAAAGACATCAGGACAGTTGTCAATTGACTTCAGAAAGCTTCTATTCATTTCAGTTTTATTTTAGTTTTATTTGATTTGTATGACGATATTAAGAGTCAGAATCTGAATCTGACTGGTCATTCTGAAATGTCAAGCCATGACTTGCACATTCAAAGAGAGGGCTTAAAACAATAAATAAGAGAAAGAGTATGAAAAGGTTACATCTCCTTAATGTCAGACATGTGAATTATAAACCAGTCATGAACTAAACTGATGGGAGATGTGAAGCAGAGGAGGAAAATATGTGCAGTAACCTGTAACATATGATACATGTTTATTTATAAGAGGACATCAACGAGTGTAACATAACATTTAAAAAGAAGGGGGCAAGAAATAGAGAGAGAGCGAAAGAGTGCGAGATAGGGAGAGAGAGAGAGACGGAGAGAAAGAGAGAGAAGGAGAGGTGGAGAGAGAGAGAGAAGGAGAGGTGGAGGGAGAGAGAAGGAGAGGTGAGAGAGAGAGAGAGAGAGAGAGGGAGAGAGAGAGAGACGGAGAGGTGGAGAGAGAGAGAGAGAAAGAGAGAGAAAGAGAGGGAGAGAGGGAGAGAGAGAGACGGAGAGAAAGAGAGAGAAGGAGAGGTGGAGAGAGAGAGAAGGAGAGGTGGAGAGAGAGAGAAGGAGAGGTGGAGAGAGAGAGAGAGAGAGAGAGAGAGAGAGAGAGGCCCAGGGAAATGTGCTCATCTGTGGGGACACAAATGCGCGCACAGGAACACTACCTGATCTAACGAGCACATGAGGGGACAGCTTTATTACAGGCCATACTGTTTCTAACTGTCTTCATCTCCCACATAGAAACAACAGTGACAGCACCGTCAACAAAAACGGAAGGGATCTTTTGCAGGTCTGTAGAAGTCTGGGTCTGTACTTTGTCAATGGTAGGTTACGGGGGGACTCTTTGGGGAGATTCACCTACTGCTCACCTCTTGGCCACAGTACAGTAGACTATATGATCACAGACATGGACCCTTTCTCTCTCAGCTCATTCACTGTCAAGCCACTAACACCTCTGTCTGATCACAGCCAAATTACGTTGTTGCTCAAAAGAACAGACATGGAAACAACCACACATTCACAGCCCAGTAAGCTGTACAACATCAGAAATGCATACAGATGGGCCCAAAACAGCACAGAAGATTACCAGAAAGCAACCTGGAACCAAAATATCCAAACACTCTTAGATAACTTTCTGGATACCACATTCACTCACAGTAAAGAAGGCATCAATCTAGCAGTACAAAACATCAACTATATATTCAGGCAAACGGCAAAAGAAGCACAATTGAAATTGATAAAAAACAAAACAAAAAAAATCACAGATGACAACTGGTTTGATGCAGATTGTAAGATTATAAGGAAAAAACTTAGAACACTATCCAACCAAAAGCACAGAGACCCAAATAATGGTGAATTACGCCTTCATTACTGTGAGACTTTAAAACTCTATAAACGTACACTCAGAACCACAGTACAACAGCAAGCAGCTGACACTAATTGAGGAGTCCATAAACACAAACAACTTTTGGCAAAATTGGAAAAAAAAAAAAAAATCTAAACAAGAGGAATTAGCGATACAAAATGGTGACATATGGACAACCCATTTCAAAACACTCTACAACACAGTTCAAATTGACACAAACGCAGAACAACGCCAAATTCATGAGAAGTTGAATGGATTAGAAAAAGCTATAAAGGACAATCAAAATCCATTGGACTCCCCAATTACTGACCAGGAGCTCTATAAGAAACTTCAGGCTCTCAAATTTAAAAAAGCATGCGGACCTGATGGCATCCTAAATGAGATGCTCAAACTCACTAGTGCAAAATTTCAATTGGCTATATTAAAACTGTTTAATTTGATCATGAGTGTAGGTTATTTCCCTGACATCTGGAATCAAGGACTCATAACCCCAATCTTTAAG
>NC_138315.1:36782500-36942500 GCF_965601325.2 Salmo salar
GGAGCCAGAGAGCCAAGGAGCCAGAGAATTAGGGATCCAGAGAGTCAGGGAGCCAGAGAATCAGGGATCCAGAGAGTCAGGGATCCAGAGAGCCAGGGAGTGAGACTAAAGGATAGGCCTCGGGTATCTCCCAGGCTCCGGCCGACATTCCTGCAGCCACAGACAGCATTCTGGGCTCGTAAACGCCACCCTTCTCTCTATCCCTCTTATACCTCCTTCTCAGGCCCCCTCTGTCTTTTTCTCTCGCTCTCTTCTTCCAGCTGTGTCGGACAGGATCTGGGGCTGGTAACCAGGCAGATCTGGTCTGTGATCTACCCTAGATCTGGTCTCTATCTCTACATTCCCCCTCCCTCCATCCCTCCCTCTCTACATCCCCCACTCCCTCCATCCCTCCCTCTCTACAACCCCCCACTCCCTCCCTCTCTACATCCCCCACTCCCTCCATCCATCCCTCTCTACATCCCCCACTCCCACCATCCCTCCCTCTCTACATCCCCCACTCCCTCCATCCCTCCCTCTCTACATCCCCCACTCCCTCCATCCATCCCTCTCTACATCCCCCACTCCCTCCATCCCTCCCTCTCTACATCCCCCACTCCCTCCATCCCTCCCTCTCTACATCCCCCACTCCCTCCATCCATCCCTCTCTACATCCCCCACTCCCTCCATCCCTCCCTCTCTACATCCCCCACTCCCTCCATCCCTCCCTCTCTACATCCCCCACTCCCTCCATCCCTCCCTATCTACATACCCACTCCCTCCATCCCTCCCTCTCTACATCCCCCACTCCCTCCATCCCTCCCTCTCTACATCCCCCACTCCCTCCATCCCTCCCTCTCTACATCCCTTCCTTTGGGCTCCCTAGAGTATCAGACGAGAGGATCTATTAAACACTACCTACAGGTGAGGGTTAGGTGTCAACACAATGCCTGTTCACTCTAACCACTCTCCCGGGATAGCTGGTTTTATGGAGTAGTAGGCCAGAATGGAAATAGAGGGGATCTCAGGATTATGTAATTGTACGGATGAGGACAATTTCATATAGAGTAGATCTTGGTGGATTATATAGAGTAGATCTTCATGAATTATATAGAGTAGATCTTCATGGATTATATAGAGTAGATCTTCATGGATCATATAGAGTAGATCTTCATGGATTATATAGAGTAGATCTTCATGGATTATATAGAGTAGATCTTCATGGATTATATAGAGTAGATCTTCATGGATCATATAGAGTAGATCTTCATGGATTATATAGAGTAGATCTTCATGAATTATATAGAGTAGATCTTCATGAATTATATAGAGTAGATCTTCATGAATTATATAGAGTAGATCTTCATGGATTATATAGAGTAGATCTTCATGGATTATATAGAGTAGACCTTCATGAATTATATAGAGTAGATCTTCATGGATCATATAGAGTAGATCTTGGTGGATCATATAGAGTAGATCTTGGTGGATTATATAGAGTAGATCTTCATGGATCATATAGAGTAGATCTTGGTGGATTATATAGAGTAGATCTTCATGGATCATATAGAGTAGATCTTCATGGATTATGTAGAGTAGATCTTCATGGATTATGTAGAGTAGATCTTCATGGATCATATAGAATAGGTCTTCGTGGATCTTCTCCTGGATTATGTGATATTATAGATAATACTAATATACTGAAATAGGCAGACATTTCTAGTGTCAGTCTGTGTGGGACAGAGAAACTGTAGCTGTGCTTTAGAGGTGCCATGCCAGATCAGCTTGAGCCTCCCCATAGTGAGCCTTAAACCAGGCTGAATAGAGGGGATTCACTGTGCTTATCCACCATCTAATCCTCTCTATGACTGGCACAGACAATGAACACACACATAGGAGCACAGAGGGGTGACACACACATACCTGACCCTCTTGAGGATTGAGGGCAGAGGTGCATTACCTTGGGACTAGTTCACCCAGGAATATCTAAGAAAACACGTACTCGCACACACATACTCGCACACACACACATAATTCCCCCAAATGTAGGTATTTTTACAATGGGGGAATCAAATGTCAGGCACAAGGGGATTTCCCAGGGTGCATTGCTTTGTTGGTGTCCAGTCAGGGTCAGCTGTCCTGTTTGGGGAGGGCAATCCACTAGACCAGGTCCAGGCTAGCCAGTTGACCAGGCTTAGACACACGGCTGGGAATGAGACCAGACCCAGAATCACATCATCCCCAAAGGAATCAAAGACAATCCCATCATATACTTAAAGGATTATCAAAATGAATAATCATCAAACACAGGAATTCCGGGCTGATCCAAACCTATTTAACCCATCATATGCTGTGTATGAGACGTGTGTACTGTAATTCATACTGAAATACATTTACTACTGTCTGTCGGAGGAGGTGTAGTTCCGGAATTACTTAAAAACCTAATCCACGTTTGCAAACAAACAAGCACACACTCTGGCAGAGACACATGTGGTGGAGCAGTGAGATAAAAAGCAGTTAGTGCCGCTTCCTGCGCGTTGGCATTCTGTTCACCCTCCCTTGGGAAAACTCGGGAACGCCGTGATCCAAACAGGAGGGTAAATTAGGATTCATCTTCAATTCCCACCACTTTCCCAATCTCTCCATCCCACACACATCTGTTTCATCCAGGAATCTGTCAATCTGTGCATACTTCCTCCTCATCCTACCACTCCTCTTCCTCCTCCTCCTAAGACTGATAACTGAACATGACCACCGAGGGAAAGAAGATTTATTAGCTGTTATTCAGACTTTTTTAATAGTGGCTAATCACAGATATGAGGAGCAGGAAGCCTGATTGACCAAATAGCCTGATTGAAGAGCTAATATAATTTCTTATACACATTTGGTGCAAATACCAACATACTGATGCAGGGCAGGTCAAATACCAACATCCTGGTACAGTTCAGGTAAAATACCAACATCCTGATACAGGTCAAATACCAACATCCTGGTACAGGTCAGGTCAAATACCAACATACTGGTACAGGTCAGGTCAAATACCAACATACTGATACAGGGCAGGTCAAATACCAACATACTGATACAGGTCAGGTCAAATACCAACATACTGATACAGGTCAAATACCAACATACTGATACAGGTCAAATACCAACATACTGATACAGGTCAGGTCAAATACCAACATACTGATACAGGTCAAATACCAACATCCTGGTAAAGGTCAAATACCAACATACTGATACAGGTCAGGTCAAATACAAACATACTGGTACAGGTCAGGTCAAATACCAACATCCTGGTACAGGTCAAATACCAACATACTGATACAGGTCAAATACAAACATACTGGTACAGGTCAAATACAAACATACTGATACAGGTCAAATACCAACATCCTGATACAGGTCAGGTCAAATACCAACATACTGATACAGGTCAGGTCAAATACCAACATACTGGTACAGGTCAAATACAAACATACTGATACAGGTCAAATACCAACATACTGATACAGGTCAAATACCAACATACTGATACAGGTCAGGTCAAATACAAACATACTGATACAGGTCAGGTCAAATACCAACATCCTGGTACAGGTCAGGTCAAATACCAACATCCTGATACAGGGCAGGTCAAATACCAACATCCTGGTACAGGGCAGGTCAAATACCAACATACTGATACAGGTCAGGTCAAATACCAACATCCTGGTACAGGTCAAATACCAACATCCTGATACAGGTCAAATACCAACATCCTGATACAGGTCAGGTCAAATACCAACATCCTGGTACAGGTCAGGTCAAATACCAACATCCTGGTACAGGTCAAATACAAACATACTGATACAGGTCAAATACCAACATCCTGGTACAGGTCAAATACCAACATCCTGGTACAGGTCAAATACCAACATCCTGATACAGGTCAAATACCAACATACTGATACAGGTCAGGTCAAATACCAACATACTGATACAGGTCAAATACCAATATCCTGGTACAGGTCAAATACCAACATACTGATACAGGTCAGGTCAAATACAAACATACTGATACAGGTCAAATACCAACATACTGATACAGGTCAAATACCAACATACTGATACAGGTCAAATACCAACATACTGATACAGGTCAGGTCAAATACCAACATACTGATACAGGTCAGGTCAAATACAAACATACTGATACAGGTCAAATACCAACATACTGGTAAAGGTCAAATACCAATATCCTGGTACAGGACAAATACCAACATACTGGTAAAGGTCAAATACCAACATACTGGTACAGGACAAATACCAACATACTTATACAGGTCAGGTCAAATACCAACATACTGGTACAGGTCAAATACCAACATACTTATACAGGTCAGGTCAAATACCAACATACTGATACAGGTCAAATACATTTCAATTTACGTCATTTAGCAATAGTGAATGCGTACGTTATCATTTTTTTTTGTACTGGTCCCCCGTGGGAATCGAACCCACAACCCTGGCGTTGCAAACACCATGCTCTACCAACTGAGCCACACGGGACCACAAACTGGTACAGGGCAGGTCAAATACCAACATACTGGTACAGGTCAAATACCAACATCCTGATACAGGTCAGGTCAAATACCAACATCCTGGTACAGGTCAAATACCAACATACTGATACAGGTCAGGTCAAATACAAACATACTGATACAGGGCAGGTCAAATACCAACATCCTGATACAGGTCAAATACCAACATCCTGGTACAGGTCAAATACCAACATCCTGGTACAGGTCAAATACCAACATACTGATACAGGTCAAATACCAACATACTGATACAGGTCAGGTCAAATACCAACATCCTGATACAGGTCAAATACCAACATACTGATACAGGTCAGGTCAAATACCAACATACTGGTACAGGTCAGGTCAAATACCAACATACTGATACAGGTCAAATACCAACATACTGGTAAAGGTCAAATACCAACATACTGATACAGGTCAGGTCAAATACCAACATACTGGTACAGGTCAGGTCAAATACCAACATACTGATACAGGTCAAATACCAACATACTGGTAAAGGTCAAATACCAACATACTGATACAGGTCAAATACCAACATACTGATACAGGTCAGGTCAAATACCAACATACTGGTACAGGTCAGGTCAAATACCAACATACTGATACAGGTCAAATACCAACATACTGGTAAAGGTCAAATACCAACATACTGATACAGGTCAGGTCAAATACCAACATACTGGTACAGGTCAGGTCAAATACCAACATACTGATACAGGTCAAATACCAACATCCTGATACAGGTCAGGTCAAATACGAACATACTGATACAGGTCAAATACCAACATACTGATACAGGTCAAATACAAACATACTGATACAGGTCAGGTCAAATACCAACATACTGATACAGGTCAAATACCAACATACTGATACAGGTCAAATACCAACATCCTGATACAGGTCAAACACCAACATACTGATACAGGTCAAATACCAACATACTGATACAGGTCAAATACCAACATCCTGATACAGGTCAAATACCAACATCCTGATACAGGTCAGGTCAAATACCAACATACTGATACAGGTCAGGTCAAATACCAACATACTGATACAGGTCAGGTCAAATACCAACATACTGATACAGGTCAGGTCAAATACCAACATACTGGTACAGGTCAAATACAAACATACTGATACAGGTCAAATACCAACATACTGGTACAGGACAAATACCAACATACTGGTAAAGGTCAAATACCAACATACTGGTACAGGACAAATACCAACATACTTATACAGGTCAGGTCAAATACCAACATACTGGTACAGGTCAAATACCAACATACTGGTACAGGTCAAATACCAACATACTGATACAGGACAAATACCAACATACTTATACAGGTCAGGTCAAATACCAACATACTGGTAAAGGTCAAATACCAACATACTGGTACAGGACAAATACCAACATACTTATACAGGTCAGGTCAAATACCAACATACTGATACAGGTCAAATACATTTCAATTTACGTCATTTAGCAACAGTGAATGCGTACGTTATCATTTTTTTTTGTACTGGTCCCCCGTGGGAATCGAACCCACAACCCTGGCGTTGCAAACACCATGCTCTACCAACTGAGCCACACGGGACCACAAACTGGTACAGGGCAGGTCAAATACCAACATACTGGTACAGGTCAAATACCAACATCCTGATACAGGTCAGGTCAAATACCAACATCCTGGTACAGGTCAAATACCAACATACTGGTACAGGTCAAATACCAACATACTGATACAGGTCAAATACCAACATACTGATACAGGTCAAATACCAACATACTGATACAGGTCAAATACCAACATACTGATACAGGTCAGGTCAAATACCAACATACTGATACAGGTCAAATACCAACATACTGATAAAGGTCAAATACCAACATACTGATACAGGTCAAATACCAACATCCTGATACATGGCAGGTCAAATACCAACATACTGATACAGGTCAGGTCAAATACCAACATCCTGGTACAGGTCAGGTCAAATACCAACATCCTGATACAGGTCAAATACCAACATATAGATACAGGTCAGGTCAAATACCAACAAACTGATACAGGTCAGGTCAAATACCAACATACTGATACAGGTCAAATACCAACATACTGATACAGGTCAAATACCAACATACTGATACAGGTCAAATACCAACATCCTGATACATGGCAGGTCAAATACCAACATACTGATACAGGTCAGGTCAAATACCAACATCCTGGTACATGGCAGGTCAAATACCAACATCCTGATACAGGTCAGGTCAAATACCAACATACTGATACAGGGCAGGTCAAATACCAACATCCTGGTACAGGTCAAATACCAACATCCTGATACAGGTCAAATACCAACATACTGATACAGGTCAGGTCAAATACCAACAAACTGATACAGGTCAGGTCAAATACCAACATACTGATACAGGTCAAATACCAACATACTGATACAGGTCAAATACCAACATACTGATACAGGTCAAATACCAACATCCTGATACATGGCAGGTCAAATACCAACATACTGATACAGGTCAGGTCAAATACCAACATCCTGGTACATGGCAGGTCAAATACCAACATCCTGATACAGGTCAGGTCAAATACCAACATACTGATACAGGGCAGGTCAAATACCAACATCCTGGTACAGGTCAAATACCAACATCCTGATACAGGTCAGGTCAAATACCAACATACTGATACAGGGCAGGTCAAATACCAACATACTGATACAGGGCAGGTCAAATACCAACATACTGATACAGGTCAAATACCAACATACTGATACAGGTCAAATACCAACATACTGATACAGGTCAGGTCAAATACCAACATCCTGGTACATGGCAGGTCAAATACCAACATCCTGATACAGGTCAGGTCAAATACCAACATCCTGATACAGGTCAGGTCAAATACCAACATACTGATACAGGGCAGGTCAAATACCAACATCCTGGTACAGGTCAAAAACCAACATCCTGATACAGGTCAAATACCAACATCCTGATACAGGTCAGGTCAAATACCAACATACTGATACAGGGCAGGTCAAATACCAACATACTGATACAGGGCAGGTCAAATACCAACATACTGATACAGGTCAAATAACAACATCCTGGTACAGGGCAGGTCAAATACCAACATACTGGTAAAGGTCAAATACCAACATACTGGTACAGGACAAATACCAACATCCTGATACAGGTCAGGTCAAATACCAACATACTGATACAGGTCAAATACATTTCAATTTACGTCATTTAGCAGACGCTCTTATACAGAGTGACTTACAATAGTGAATGCGTACGTTATCATTTTTTTTTGTACTGGTCCCCCGTGGGAATCGAACCCACAACCCTGGCGTTGCAAACAGCATGCTCTACCAACTGAGCCACACGGGACCACAAACTGGTACAGGGCAGGTCAAATACCAACATACTGGTACAGGTCAAATACCAACATCCTGATACAGGTCAGGTCAAATACCAAGATACTGGTACAGGTCAGGTCAAATATCAACATCCTGATACAGGTCAGGTCAAATACCAACATACTGATACAGGTCAGGTCAAATACCAACATCCTGGTACAGGTCAAATACCAACATACTGATACAGGTCAAATACCAACATACTGATACAGGTCAGGTCAAATACCAACATCCTGATACAGGTCAGGTCAAATACCAACATACTGATACAGGTCAGGTCAAATACCAACATCCTGATACAGGTCAGGTCAAATACCAACATCCTGATACAGGTCAGGTCAAATACCAACATCCTGGTACAGGTCAAATACCAACATCCTGATACAGGTCAGGTCAAATACCAACATCCTGGTACAGGTCAGGTCAAATACCAACATCCTGGTACAGGTCAGGTCAAATAACAACATACCGGTACAGGTCAAATACCAACATACTGGTACAGGTCAGGTCAAATACCAACATCCTGATACAGGTCAGGTCAAATAACAACATACTGGTACAGGTCAAATACCAACATCCTGATACAGGTCAGGTCAAATACCAACATACTGGTACAGGTCAAATACCAACATCCTGATACAGGTCAGGTCAAATACCAACATCCTGGTACAGGTCAGGTCAAATACCAACATCCTGATACAGGTCAGGTCAAATACCAACATACTGGTACAAGTCAGGTCAAATACCAACATACTGATACAGGGCAGGTCAAATACCAACATCCTGATACAGGTCAGGTCAAATACCAACATCCTGATACAGGTCAGGTCAAATACCAACATCCTGATACAGGTCAGGTCAAATACCAACATACTGGTACAGGTCAAATACCAACATACTGGTACAGGTCAGGTCAAATACCAACATCCTGGTACAGGTCAAATACCAACATACTGATACAGGTCAGGTCAAATACCAACATACTGACACAGGTCAAATACCAATATCCTGGTACAGGTCAAATACCAACATCCTGATACAGGTCAGGTCAAATAACAACATCCTGATACAGGTCAAATACCAACATCCTGATACAGGTCAGGTCAAATACCGACATACTGATACAGGTCAGGTCAAATACCAATATCCTGGTACAGGTCAAATACCAACATACTGATACAGGTCAGGTCAAATACCGACATACTGATACAGGTCAAATACCAACATACTGATACAGGTCAGGTCAAATACCAACATCCTGGTACAGGTCAGGTCAAATACCAACATCCTGATACAGGTCAAATACCAACATACTGATACAGGTCAGGTCAAATACCAACATACTGATACAGGTCAAATACCAACATACTGATACAGGTCAAATACCAACATCCTGATACAGGTCAGGTCAAATACCAACATACTGATACAGGTCAAATACCAACATACTGATACAGGTCAGGTCAAATACCAACATACTGATACAGGTCAGGTCAAATACCAACATACTGATACAGGTCAAATACCAACATACTGATACAGGTCAGGTCAAATACCAACATACTGATACAGATCAGGTCAAATACCAACATACTGATACAGGTCAGGTCAAATACCAACATACTGATACAGGTCAGGTCAAATACCAACATACTGATACAGGTCAGGTCAAATACCAACATATTGATACAGGTCAAATACCAACATACTGATACAGGTCAAATACCAACATACTGATACAGGTCAGGTCAAATACCAACATCCTGGTACAGGTCAGGTCAAATACCAACATCCTGGTACATGGCAGGTCAAATACCAACATACTGATACAGGTCAAATACCAACATCCTGATACAGGTCAAATACCAACATACTGATACAGGTCAGGTCAAATACCAACATACTGATACAGGTCAGGTCAAATACCAACATACTGATACAGGTCAGGTCAAATACCAACATACTGATACAGGTCAGGTCAAATACCAACATATTGATACAGGTCAAATACCAACATACTGATACAGGTCAAATACCAACATACTGATACAGGTCAGGTCAAATACCAACATCCTGGTACAGGTCAGGTCAAATACCAACATCCTGGTACAGGTCAGGTCAAATACCAACATCCTGGTACATGGCAGGTCAAATACCAACATACTGATACAGGTCAAATACCAACATCCTGATACAGGTCAAATACCAACATACTGATACAGGTCAGGTCAAATACCAACATCCTGGTACAGGTCAGGTCAAATACCAACATCCTGGTACAGGTCAGGTCAAATACCAACATCCTGGTACATGGCAGGTCAAATACCAACATACTGATACAGGTCAAATACCAACATCCTGGTACAGGTCAGGTCAAATACCAACATCCTGATACATGGCAGGTCAAATACCAACATCCTGATACAGGTCAGGTCAAATACCAACATACTGATACAGGGCAGGTCAAATACCAACATCCTGGTAAAGGTCAGGTCAAATACCAACATACTGACACAGGGCAGGTCAAAAACCAACATCCTGTTACAGGTCAGGTCAAATACCAACATCCTGGTACAGGTCAGGTCAAATACAAACATACTGATACAGGTCAAATACCAACATACTGATACAGGTCAGGTCAAATACCAACATACTGATACAGGTCAAATACCAACATACTGATACAGGGCAGGTCAAATACCAACATCCTGGTAAAGGTCAGGTCAAATACCAACATACTGACACAGGGCAGGTCAAAAACCAACATCCTGTTACAGGTCAGGTCAAATACCAACATCCTGGTACAGGTCAGGTCAAATACCAACATACTGGTAAAGGTCAAATACCAGCATACTGGTACAGGACAAATACCAACATACTTATACAGGTCAGGTCAAATACCAACATACTGATACAGGTCAGGTCAAATACCAACATACTGGTACAGGTCAGGTCAAATACCAACATCCTGATACAGGTCAGGTCAAATACCAACATACTGGTACAGGTCAAATACCAACATACTGATACAGGTCAAATACATTTCAATTTATGTCATTTAGCAGACGCTCTTATACAGAGTGACTTACAATAGTGAATGCGTACATTATCATTTTTTTTTGTACTGGTCCCCCGTGGGAATCGAACCCACAACCCTGGCGTTGCAAACAGCATGCTCTACCAACTGAGCCACACGGGACCACGAACTGGTACAGGGCAGGTCAAATACCAACATACTGGTACAGGTCAAATACCAACATCCTGATACAGGTCAGGTCAAATACCAAGATACTGGTACAGGTCAGGTCAAATACCAACATACTGGTACAGGTCAGGTCAAATACCAACATCCTGATACAGGTCAGGTCAAATACCAACATCCTGATACAGGTCAGGTCAAATACCAACATCCTGGTACAGGTCAAATACCAACATCCTGGTACAGGTCAGGTCAAATAACAACATACCGGTACAGGTCAAATACCAACATACTGGTACAGGTCAAATACCAACATACTGATACAGGTCAAATACCAACATACTGATACAGGTCAGGTCAAATACCAACATACTGGTACAGGTCAAATACCAACATCCTGGTACAAGTCAGGTCAAATACCAACATACCTATACAGGTCAAATACCAACATCCTGGTACAGGTCAGGTCAAATACCAACATACCTATACAGGTCAAATACCAACATACTGGTACAGGTCAAATACCAACATACTGATACAGGTCAAATACCAACATACTGATACAGGTCAGGTCAAATACCAACATACTGATACAGGTCAAATACCAACATACTGATACAGGTCAGGTCAAATACCAACATCCTGATACAGGTCAGGTCAAATACCAACATACTGATACAGGTCAGGTCAAATACCAACATCCTGGTACAGGTCAGGTCAAATACCAACATCCTGGTACATGGCAGGTCAAATACCAACATACTGATACAGGTCAAATACCAACATCCTGGTACAGGTCAGGTCAAATACCAACATACTGGTACAGGTCAGGTCAAATACCAACATCCTGATACATGGCAGGTCAAATACCAACATACTGATACAGGTCAAATACCAACATCCTGGTACAGGTCAGGTCAAATACCAACATACTGGTACAGGTCAGGTCAAATACCAACATACTGATACAGGTCAGGTCAAATACCAACATACTGATACAGGTCAGGTCAAATACCAACATACTGGTACAGGTCAAATACCAACATCCTGGTACAGGTCAGGTCAAATACCAACATACTGGTACAGGTCAGGTCAAATACCAACATACTGGTACAGGTCAAAAACCAACATCCTGGTACAGGTCAGGTCAAATACCAACATACTGATACAGGTCAAATACCAACATACTGATACAGGTCAGGTCAAATACCAACATCCTGGTACAGGTCAGGTCAAATACCAACATCCTGGTACAGGTCAAATACCAACATACTTGGACAGGTCAAATAGCAACATACTGACACAGGTCAGGTCAAATACCAACATACTGATACAGGTCAAATACCAACATCCTGGTACAGGTCAGGTCAAACCAACTGATACAGGTCAAATACCAACATACTGATACAGGTCAAATACCAACATACTGATACAGGTCAGGTCAAATACCAACATCCTGGTACAGGTCAAATACCAATATCCTGGTACAGGTCAAATACCAACATCCTGGTACAGGTCAGGTCAAATACCAACATACTGATACAGGTCAAATACCAACATACTGATACAGATCAGGTCAAATACCAACATCCTGACACAGGTCAAATACCAACATCCTGATACAGGTCAGGTCAAATACCAACATACTGATACAGGTCAGGTCAAATACCAACATACTGATACAGGTCAGGTCAAATACCAACATCCTGATACAGGTCAGGTCAAATACCAACATACTGATACAGGTCAGGTCAAATACCAACATCCTGATACAGGTCAAATACCAACATCCTGATACATGGCAGGTCAAATACCAACATCCTGATACAGGTCAAATACCAACATACTGATACAGGTCAAATACCAACATCCTGGTACAGGTCAGGTCAAATACCAACATCCTGGTACATGGCAGGTCAAATACCAACATACTGATACAGGTCAAATACCAACATCCTGGTACAGGTCAGGTCAAATACCAACATCCTGATACATGGCAGGTCAAATACCAACATCCTGATACAGGTCAGGTCAAATACCAACATACTGATACAGGTCAGGTCAAATACCAACATCCTGGTAAAGGTCAGGTCAAATACCAACATACTGACACAGGGCAGGTCAAAAACCAACATCCTGTTACAGGTCAGGTCAAATACCAACATCCTGGTACAGGTCAGGTCAAATACCAACATACTGGTAAAGGTCAAATACCAACATACTGGTACAGGACAAATACCAACATACTTATACAGGTCAGGTCAAATACCAACATACTGATACAGGTCAGGTCAAATACCAACATACTGGTACAGGTCAGGTCAAATACCAACATCCTGATACAGGTCAAATACCAACATACTGGTACAGGTCAAATACCAACATACTGATACAGGTCAAATACATTTCAATTTACGTCATTTAGCAGACACTCTTATACAGAGTGACTTACAATAGTGAATGCGTACGTTATCATTTTTTTTGTACTGGTCCCCCGTGGGAATCGAACCCACAACCCTGGTGTTGCAAACAGCATGCTCTACCAACTGAGCCACACGGGACCACGAACTGGTACAGGGCAGGTCAAATACCAACATACTGGTACAGGTCAAATACCAACATCCTGATACAGGTCAGGTCAAATACCAACATACTGGTACAGGTCAGGTCAAATACCAACATACTGGTACAGGTCAGGTCAAATACCAACATCCTGATACAGGTCAGGTCAAATACCAACATCCTGATACAGGTCAGGTCAAATACCAACATCCTGGTACAGGTCAAATACCAACATCCTGGTACAGGTCAGGTCAAATAACAACATACCGGTACAGGTCAAATACCAACATACTGGTACAGGTCAGGTCAAATACCAACATACTGATACAGGTCAGGTCAAATACCAACATCCTGGTACAGGTCAGGTCAAATACCAACATCCTGATACAGGTCAAATACCAACATCCTGGTACAGGTCAAATACCAACATCCTGATACAGGTCAAATACCAACATCCTGGTACAGGTCAAATACCAACATACTGGTACAGGTCAGGTCAAATAACAACATACCGGTACAGGTCAAATAACAACATACTGACACAGGTCAGGTCAAATACCAACATCCTGGTACAGGTCAAATACCAACATACTGATACAGGTCAGGTCAAATACCAACATCCTGATACAGGTCAGGTCAAATACCAACATACTGGTACAGGTCAAATACCAACATCCTGGTACAAGTCAGGTCAAATACCAACATACTGGTACAGGTCAAATACCAACATACTGATACAGTTCAAATACCAACATACTGATACAGGTCAGGTCAAATACCAACATACTGGTACAGGTCAAATACCAACATACCTATACAGGTCAAATACCAACATACTGGTACAGGTCAAATACCAACATACTGATACAGGTCAAATACCAACATACTGATACAGGTCAGGTCAAATACCAACATACTGATACAGGTCAAATACCAACATACTGATACAGGTCAGGTCAAATACCAACATCCTGATACAGGTCAGGTCAAATACCAACATACTGATACAGGTCAGGTCAAATACCAACATCCTGGTACAGGTCAGGTCAAATACCAACATCCTGGTACATGGCAGGTCAAATACCAACATACTGATACAGGTCAAATACCAACATCCTGGTACAGGTCAGGTCAAATACCAACATACTGGTACAGGTCAGGTCAAATACCAACATACTGATACAGGTCAGGTCAAATACCAACATACTGATACAGGTCAGGTCAAATACCAACATACTGGTACAGGTCAGGTCAAATACCAACATACTGATACAGGTCAGGTCAAATACCAACATACTGGTACAGGTCAGGTCAAATACCAACATACTGGTACAGGTCAAAAACCAACATCCTGGTACAGGTCAGGTCAAATACCAACATACTGATACAGGTCAAATACCAACATACTGATACAGGTCAGGTCAAATACCAACATCCTGGTACAGGTCAGGTCAAATACCAACATCCTGGTACAGGTCAAATACCAACATACTTGGACAGGTCAAATAGCAACATACTGACACAGGTCAGGTCAAATACCAACATACTGATACAGGTCAAATACCAACATCCTGGTACAGGTCAGGTCAAATACAAACATACTGGTACAGGTCTTGTAAAATATCAACATACTGGTACGGGTCAGGTCAAATACCAACATACTGATACAGGTCAGGTCAAATACCAACATACTGATACAGGTCAAATACCAACATCCTGGTACAGGTCAAATACCAACATACTGATACAGGTCAAAAACCAACATACTGGTACAGGTCAAATACCAACATCCTGGTACAGGTCAAATACCAACATACAATACAGGGCAGGTCAAATACCAACATACTGATACAGGTCAAATACCAACATACTGATACAGGTCAAATACCAACATCCTGGTACAGGGCAGGTCAAATACCAACATACTGATACAGGTCAAATACCAACATACTGATACAGGTCAGGTCAAATACCAACATACTGATACAGGGCAGGTCAAATACCAACATACTGATACAGGTCAGGTCAAATACCAACATCCTGATACAGGGCAGGTCAAATACCAACATCCTGATACAGGTCAGGTCAAATACCAACATCCTGGTACATGGCAGGTCAAATACCAACATACTGGTACAGGTCAGGTCAAATACCAACATCCTGATACAGGGCAGGTCAAATACCAACATCCTGATACAGGTCAAATACCAACATACTGATACAGGTCAGGTCAAATACCAACATCCTGATACAGGTCAAATACCAACATACTGATACAGGTCAGGTCAAATACCAACATCCTGATACAGGGCAGGTCAAATACCAACATCCTGATACA
The DNA here is from genome assembly GCF_965601325.2 of Salmo salar. Classification (NCBI taxonomy): domain Eukaryota; kingdom Metazoa; phylum Chordata; class Actinopteri; order Salmoniformes; family Salmonidae; genus Salmo; species Salmo salar. The sequence goes on from NC_138315.1 coordinate 36,798,627, forward strand.
GGTCAAATACCAACATACTGATACAGGTCAGGTCAAATACCAACATCCTGATACAGGGCAGGTCAAATAACAACATCCTGGTACAGGTCAAATACCAACATACTGATACAGGTCAAATACCAACATACTGATACAGGTCAAATACCAACATACTGATACAGGTCAAATACCAACATCCTGGTACAGGGCAGGTCAAATACCAACATACTGATACAGGTCAAATACCAACATACTGGTACAGGTCAGGTCAAATACCAACATACTTATACAGGTCAAATACCAACATACTGATACAGGTCAAATACCAACATCCTGATACAGGGCAGGTCAAATACCAACATCCTGATACAGGTCAAATACCAACATACTGATACAGGTCAGGTCAAATACCAACATACTGACACAGGTCAAATACCAACATCCTGATACAGGTCAAATACCAACATACTGATACAGGTCAGGTCAAATACCAACATACTGGTACAGGTCAGGTCAAATACCAACATACTGATACAGGGCAGGTCAAATACCAACATACTGATACAGGTCAGTTCAAATACCAACATCCTGATACAGGTCAGGTCAAATACCAACATCCTGGTACAGGTCAAATACCAACATACTGATACAGGTCAGGTCAAATACCAACATCCTGATACAGGTCAAATACCAACATACTGATACAGGTCAAATACCAACATCCTGATACAGGGCAGGTCAAATACCAACATCCTGATACAGGTCAAATACCAACATACTGATACAGGTCAGGTCAAATACCAACATCCTGATACAGGGCAGATCAAATACCAACATCCTGGTACAGGTCAAATACCAACATACTGATACAGGTCAAATACCAACATACTGATACAGGTCAAATACCAACATCCTGATACAGGGCAGGTCAAATACCAACATACTGATACAGGTCAGGTCAAATACCAACATCCTGGTACAGGTCAAATACCTACATACAATACAGGGCAGGTCAAATACCAACATACTGATACAAGTCAAATACCAACATACTGATACAGGTCAAATACCAACATCCTGGTACAGGGCAGGTCAAATACCAACATACTGATACAGGTCAAATACCAACATACTGATACAGGTCAGGTCAAATACCAACATACTGGTACAGGTCAGGTCAAATACCAACATACTGATACAGGGCAGGTCAAATACCAACATACTGATACAGGTCAGGTCAAATACCAACATCCTGATACAGGGCAGGTCAAATACCAACATCCTGATACAGGTCAGGTCAAATACCAACATCCTGGTACATGGCAGGTCAAATACCAACATACTGGTACAGGTCAGGTCAAATACCAACATCCTGATACAGGGCAGGTCAAATACCAACATCCTGATACAGGTCAAATACCAACATACTGATACAGGTCAGGTCAAATACCAACATCCTGATACAGGTCAAATACCAACATACTGATACAGGTCAGGTCAAATACCAACATCCTGATACAGGGCAGGTCAAATACCAACATCCTGATACAGGTCAAATACCAACATACTGATACAGGTCAGGTCAAATACCAACATCCTGATACAGGGCAGGTCAAATACCAACATACTGACACAGGTCAGGTCAAATACCAACATACTGATACAGGTCAAATACCAACATACTGATACAGGTCAAATACCAACATACTGATACAGGTCAAATACCAACATCCTGGTACAGGGCAGGTCAAATACCAACATACTGATACAGGTCAAATACCAACATACTGATACAGGTCAGGTCAAATACCAACATACTGGTACAGGTCAGGTCAAATACCAACATACTGATACAGGGCAGGTCAAATACCAACATACTGATACAGGTCAGGTCAAATACCAACATCCTGATACAGGTCAGGTCAAATACCAACATCCTGGTACAGGTCAAATACCAACATACTGATACAGGTCAGGTCAAATACCAACATCCTGATACAGGTCAAATACCAACATACTGATACAGGTCAGGTCAAATACCAACATCCTGATACAGGGCAGGTCAAATACCAACATCCTGATACAGGTCAAATACCAACATACTGATACAGGTCAGGTCAAATACCAACATCCTGATACAGGGCAGGTCAAATAACAACATCCTGGTACAGGTCAAATACCAACATCCTGGTACAGGACAAATACCAACATACTGATACAGGTCAAATACCAACATACTGATACAGGTCAAATACCAACATCCTGATACAGGGAAGGTCAAATACCAACATCCTGGTACAGGTCAAATACCAACATACTAATACAGGTCAAATACCAACATACTGATACAGGTCAAATACCAACATCCTGGTACAGGTCAGGTCAAATACCAACATACTGACACAGGGCAGGTCAAATACCAACATCCTGGTACAGGTCAAATACCAACATACTGATACAGGTCAAATACCAACATCCTGGTACAGGTCAGGTCAAATACCAACATCCTGGTACAGGTCAAATACCAACATACTGATACAGGTCAGGTCAAATACCAACATCCTGATACAGGTCAAATACCAACATACTGATACAGGTCAAATACCAACATCCTGATACAGGGCAGGTCAAATACCAACATCCTGGTACAGGTCAAATACCAACATACTGATACAGGTCAAATACCAACATCCTGGTACAGGTCAGGTCAAATACCAACATCCTGGTACAGGTCAAATACCAACATACTGATACAGGTCAGGTCAAATACCAACATCCTGATACAGGTCAAATACCAACATACTGATACAGGTCAAATAACAACATACCGGTACAGGTCAAATACCAACATACTGGTACAGGTCAAATACCAACATACTGATACAGGTCAAATACCAACATCCTGATACAGGTCAGGTCAAATACCAACATACTGATACAGGTCAGGTCAAATAACAACATACCGATACAGGTCAAATACCAACATACTGATACAGGTCAAATACCAACATCCTGGTACAGGTCAAATACCAACATCCTGATACAGGTCAAATACCAACATCCTGGTACAGGTCAAATACCAACATACTGGTACAGGTCAGGTCAAATAACAACATACCGGTACAGGTCAAATAACAACATACTGGTACAGGTCAAATACCAACATACTGATACAGGTCAGGTCAAATACCAACATCCTGATACAGGTCAGGTCAAATACCAACATACTGGTACAGGTCAAATACCAACATCCTGGTACAAGTCAGGTCAAATACCAACATACTGGTACAGGTCAAATACCAACATACTGATACAGTTCAAATACCAACATACTGATACAGGTCAGGTCAAATACCAACATACTGGTACAGGTCAAATACCAACATACCTATACAGGTCAAATACCAACATACTGGTACAGGTCAAATACCAACATACTGATACAGGTCAAATACCAACATACTGATACAGGTCAGGTCAAATACCAACATACTGATACAGGTCAAATACCAACATACTGATACAGGTCAGGTCAAATACCAACATCCTGATACAGGTCAGGTCAAATACCAACATACTGATACAGGTCAGGTCAAATACCAACATCCTGGTACAGGTCAGGTCAAATACCAACATCCTGGTACATGGCAGGTCAAATACCAACATACTGATACAGGTCAAATACCAACATCCTGGTACAGGTCAGGTCAAATACCAACATACTGGTACAGGTCAGGTCAAATACCAACATCCTGATACATGGCAGGTCAAATACCAACATACTGATACAGGTCAAATACCAACATCCTGGTACAGGTCAGGTCAAATACCAACATACTGGTACAGGTCAGGTCAAATACCAACATACTGGTACAGGTCAGGTCAAATACCAACATACTGATACAGGTCAGGTCAAATACCAACATACTGATACAGGTCAGGTCAAATACCAACATACTGGTACAGGTCAGGTCAAATACCAACATACTGATACAGGTCAGGTCAAATACCAACATACTGGTACAGGTCAGGTCAAATACCAACATACTGGTACAGGTCAAAAACCAACATCCTGGTACAGGTCAGGTCAAATACCAACATACTGATACAGGTCAAATACCAACATACTGATACAGGTCAGGTCAAATACCAACATCCTGGTACAGGTCAGGTCAAATACCAACATCCTGGTACAGGTCAAATACCAACATACTTGGACAGGTCAAATAGCAACATACTGACACAGGTCAGGTCAAATACCAACATACTGATACAGGTCAAATACCAACATCCTGGTACAGGTCAGGTCAAATACAAACATACTGGTACAGGTCTTGTAAAATATCAACATACTGGTACGGGTCAGGTCAAATACCAACATACTGATACAGGTCAGGTCAAATACCAACATACTGATACAGGTCAAATACCAACATCCTGGTACAGGTCAAATACCAACATACTGATACAGGTCAAAAACCAACATACTGGTACAGGTCAAATACCAACATCCTGGTACAGGTCAAATACCAACATACAATACAGGGCAGGTCAAATACCAACATACTGATACAGGTCAAAAACCAACATACTGGTACAGGTCAAATACCAACATCCTGGTACAGGTCAAATACCAACATACAATACAGGGCAGGTCAAATACCAACATACTGATACAGGTCAAATACCAACATACTGATACAGGTCAAATACCAACATCCTGGTACAGGGCAGGTCAAATACCAACATACTGATACAGGTCAAATACCAACATACTGATACAGGTCAGGTCAAATACCAACATACTGATACAGGGCAGGTCAAATACCAACATACTGATACAGGTCAGGTCAAATACCAACATCCTGATACAGGGCAGGTCAAATACCAACATCCTGATACAGGTCAGGTCAAATACCAACATCCTGGTACATGGCAGGTCAAATACCAACATACTGGTACAGGTCAGGTCAAATACCAACATCCTGATACAGGGCAGGTCAAATACCAACATCCTGATACAGGTCAAATACCAACATACTGATACAGGTCAGGTCAAATACCAACATCCTGATACAGGGCAGGTCAAATAACAACATCCTGGTACAGGTCAAATACCAACATACTGATACAGGTCAAATACCAACATACTGATACAGGTCAAATACCAACATACTGATACAGGTCAAATACCAACATCCTGGTACAGGGCAGGTCAAATACCAACATACTGATACAGGTCAAATACCAACATACTGATACAGGTCAGGTCAAATACCAACATACTGACACAGGTCAAATACCAACATCCTGATACAGGTCAAATACCAACATACTGATACAGGTCAGGTCAAATACCAACATACTGGTACAGGTCAGGTCAAATACCAACATACTGATACAGGGCAGGTCAAATACCAACATACTGATACAGGTCAGTTCAAATACCAACATCCTGATACAGGTCAGGTCAAATACCAACATCCTGGTACAGGTCAAATACCAACATACTGATACAGGTCAAATACCAACATCCTGATACAGGGCAGGTCAAATACCAACATCCTGATACAGGTCAGGTCAAATACCAACATCCTGATACAGGTCAAATACCAACATACTGATACAGGTCAAATACCAACATCCTGATACAGGGCAGGTCAAATACCAACATCCTGATACAGGTCAAATACCAACATACTGATACAGGTCAGGTCAAATACCAACATCCTGATACAGGGCAGATCAAATACCAACATCCTGGTACAGGTCAAATACCAACATACTGATACAGGTCAAATACCAACATACTGATACAGGTCAAATACCAACATCCTGATACAGGGCAGGTCAAATACCAACATACTGATACAGGTCAGGTCAAATACCAACATCCTGGTACAGGTCAAATACCTACATACAATACAGGGCAGGTCAAATACCAACATACTGATACAAGTCAAATACCAACATACTGATACAGGTCAAATACCAACATCCTGGTACAGGGCAGGTCAAATACCAACATACTGATACAGGTCAAATACCAACATACTGATACAGGTCAGGTCAAATACCAACATACTGGTACAGGTCAGGTCAAATACCAACATACTGATACAGGGCAGGTCAAATACCAACATACTGATACAGGTCAGGTCAAATACCAACATCCTGATACAGGGCAGGTCAAATACCAACATCCTGATACAGGTCAGGTCAAATACCAACATCCTGGTACATGGCAGGTCAAATACCAACATACTGGTACAGGTCAGGTCAAATACCAACATCCTGATACAGGGCAGGTCAAATACCAACATCCTGATACAGGTCAAATACCAACATACTGATACAGGTCAGGTCAAATACCAACATCCTGATACAGGTCAAATACCAACATACTGATACAGGTCAGGTCAAATACCAACATCCTGATACAGGGCAGGTCAAATACCAACATCCTGATACAGGTCAAATACCAACATACTGATACAGGTCAGGTCAAATACCAACATCCTGATACAGGGCAGGTCAAATACACAACATCCTGGTACAGGTCAGGTGAAATACCAACATACTGATACAGGTCAAATACCAACATACTGACACAGGTCAGGTCAAATACCAACATACTGATACAGGTCAAATACCAACATACTGATACAGGTCAAATACCAACATACTGATACAGGTCAAATACCAACATCCTGGTACAGGGCAGGTCAAATACCAACATACTGATACAGGTCAAATACCAACATACTGATACAGGTCAGGTCAAATACCAACATACTGGTACAGGTCAGGTCAAATACCAACATACTGATACAGGGCAGGTCAAATACCAACATACTGATACAGGTCAGGTCAAATACCAACATCCTGATACAGGTCAGGTCAAATACCAACATCCTGGTACAGGTCAAATACCAACATACTGATACAGGTCAGGTCAAATACCAACATCCTGATACAGGTCAAATACCAACATACTGATACAGGTCAGGTCAAATACCAACATCCTGATACAGGGCAGGTCAAATACCAACATACTGGTACAGGTCAGGTCAAATACCAACATACTGATACAGGTCAGGTCAAATACCAACATCCTGATACAGGTCAAATACCAACATACTGATACAGGTCAGGTCAAATACCAACATCCTGATACAGGGCAGGTCAAATAACAACATCCTGGTACAGGTCAAATACCAACATCCTGGTACAGGACAAATACCAACATACTGATACAGGTCAAATACCAACATACTGATACAGGTCAAATACCAACATCCTGATACAGGGAAGGTCAAATACCAACATCCTGGTACAGGTCAAATACCAACATACTAATACAGGTCAAATACCAACATACTGATACAGGTCAAATACCAACATCCTGGTACAAGTCAGGTCAAATACCAACATACTGACACAGGGCAGGTCAAATACCAACATCCTGGTACAGGTCAAATACCAACATACTGATACAGGTCAAATACCAACATCCTGGTACAGGTCAGGTCAAATACCAACATCCTGGTACAGGTCAAATACCAACATACTGATACAGGTCAGGTCAAATACCAACATCCTGATACAGGTCAAATACCAACATACTGATACAGGTCAAATACCAACATCCTGATACAGGGCAGGTCAAATACCAACATCCTGATACAGGTCAAATACCAACATACTGATACAGGTCAGGTCAAATACCAACATCCTGATACAGGGCAGATCAAATACCAACATCCTGGTACAGGTCAAATACCAACATACTGATACAGGTCAAATACCAACATACTGATACAGGTCAAATACCAACATCCTGATACAGGGCAGGTCAAATACCAACATACTGATACAGGTCAGGTCAAATACCAACATCCTGGTACAGGTCAAATACCAACATACAATACAGGGCAGGTCAAATACCAACATACTGATACAAGTCAAATACCAACATACTGATACAGGTCAAATACCAACATCCTGGTACAGGGCAGGTCAAATACCAACATACTGATACAGGTCAAATACCAACATACTGATACAGGTCAGGTCAAATACCAACATACTGGTACAGGTCAGGTCAAATACCAACATACTGATACAGGGCAGGTCAAATACCAACATACTGATACAGGTCAGGTCAAATACCAACATCCTGATACAGGGCAGGTCAAATACCAACATCCTGATACAGGTCAGGTCAAATACCAACATCCTGGTACATGGCAGGTCAAATACCAACATACTGGTACAGGTCAGGTCAAATACCAACATCCTGATACAGGGCAGGTCAAATACCAACATCCTGATACAGGTCAAATACCAACATACTGATACAGGTCAGGTCAAATACCAACATCCTGATACAGGGCAGGTCAAATAACAACATCCTGGTACAGGTCAAATACCAACATCCTGGTACAGGACAAATACCAACATACTGATACAGGTCAAATACCAACATACTGATACAGGTCAAATACCAACATCCTGATACAGGGAAGGTCAAATACCAACATCCTGGTACAGGTCAAATACCAACATACTAATACAGGTCAAATACCAACATACTGATACAGGTCAAATACCAACATCCTGGTACAGGTCAGGTCAAATACCAACATACTGACACAGGGCAGGTCAAATACCAACATCCTGGTACAGGTCAAATACCAACATACTGATACAGGTCAAATACCAACATCCTGGTACAGGTCAGGTCAAATACCAACATCCTGGTACAGGTCAAATACCAACATACTGATACAGGTCAGGTCAAATACCAACATCCTGATACAGGTCAAATACCAACATACTGATACAGGTCAAATACCAACATCCTGATACAGGGCAGGTCAAATACCAACATCCTGATACAGGTCAAATACCAACATACTGATACAGGTCAGGTCAAATACCAACATCCTGATACAGGGCAGATCAAATACCAACATCCTGGTACAGGTCAAATACCAACATACTGATACAGGTCAAATACCAACATACTGATACAGGTCAAATACCAACATCCTGATACAGGGCAGGTCAAATACCAACATACTGATACAGGTCAGGTCAAATACCAACATCCTGGTACAGGTCAAATACCAACATACAATACAGGGCAGGTCAAATACCAACATACTGATACAAGTCAAATACCAACATACTGATACAGGTCAAATACCAACATCCTGGTACAGGGCAGGTCAAATACCAACATACTGATACAGGTCAAATACCAACATACTGATACAGGTCAGGTCAAATACCAACATACTGGTACAGGTCAGGTCAAATACCAACATACTGATACAGGGCAGGTCAAATACCAACATACTGATACAGGTCAGGTCAAATACCAACATCCTGATACAGGGCAGGTCAAATACCAACATCCTGATACAGGTCAGGTCAAATACCAACATCCTGGTACATGGCAGGTCAAATACCAACATACTGGTACAGGTCAGGTCAAATACCAACATCCTGATACAGGGCAGGTCAAATACCAACATCCTGATACAGGTCAAATACCAACATACTGATACAGGTCAGGTCAAATACCAACATCCTGATACAGGTCAAATACCAACATACTGATACAGGTCAGGTCAAATACCAACATCCTGATACAGGGCAGGTCAAATACCAACATCCTGATACAGGTCAAATACCAACATACTGATACAGGTCAGGTCAAATACCAACATCCTGATACAGGGCAGGTCAAATACCAACATACTGGTACAGGTCAGGTCAAATACCAACATACTGATACAGGTCAGGTCAAATACCAACATCCTGATACAGGTCAAATACCAACATACTGATACAGGTCAGGTCAAATACCAACATCCTGATACAGGGCAGGTCAAATAACAACATCCTGGTACAGGTCAAATACCAACATCCTGGTACAGGACAAATACCAACATACTGATACAGGTCAAATACCAACATACTGATACAGGTCAAATACCAACATCCTGATACAGGGAAGGCCAAATACCAACATCCTGGTACAGGTCAAATACCAACATACTAATACAGGTCAAATACCAACATACTGATACAGGTCAAATACCAACATCCTGGTACAGGTCAGGTCAAATACCAACATACTGACACAGGGCAGGTCAAATACCAACATCCTGGTACAGGTCAAATACCAACATACTGATACAGGTCAAATACCAACATCCTGGTACAGGTCAGGTCAAATACCAACATCCTGGTACAGGTCAAATACCAACATACTGATACAGGTCAGGTCAAATACCAACATCCTGATACAGGTCAAATACCAACATACTGATACAGGTCAAATACCAACATCCTGATACAGGGCAGGTCAAATACCAACATCCTGATACAGGTCAAATACCAACATACTGATACAGGTCAGGTCAAATACCAACATCCTGATACAGGGCAGATCAAATACCAACATCCTGGTACAGGTCAAATACCAACATACTGATACAGGTCAAATACCAACATACTGATACAGGTCAAATACCAACATCCTGATACAGGGCAGGTCAAATACCAACATACTGATACAGGTCAGGTCAAATACCAACATCCTGGTACAGGTCAAATACCAACATACAATACAGGGCAGGTCAAATACCAACATACTGATACAAGTCAAATACCAACATACTGATACAGGTCAAATACCAACATCCTGGTACAGGGCAGGTCAAATACCAACATACTGATACAGGTCAAATACCAACATACTGATACAGGTCAGGTCAAATACCAACATACTGGTACAGGTCAGGTCAAATACCAACATACTGATACAGGGCAGGTCAAATACCAACATACTGATACAGGTCAGGTCAAATACCAACATCCTGATACAGGGCAGGTCAAATACCAACATCCTGATACAGGTCAGGTCAAATACCAACATCCTGGTACATGGCAGGTCAAATACCAACATACTGGTACAGGTCAGGTCAAATACCAACATCCTGATACAGGGCAGGTCAAATACCAACATCCTGATACAGGTCAAATACCAACATACTGATACAGGTCAGGTCAAATACCAACATCCTGATACAGGTCAAATACCAACATACTGATACAGGTCAGGTCAAATACCAACATCCTGATACAGGGCAGGTCAAATACCATCATCCTGATACAGGTCAAATACCAACATACTGATACAGGTCAGGTCAAATACCAACATCCTGATACAGGGCAGGTCAAATAACAACATCCTGGTACAGGTCAGGTGAAATACCAACATACTGACACAGGTCAAATACCAACATACTGATACAGGTCAAATACCAACATACTGATACAGGTCAAATACCAACATCCTGGTACAGGGCAGGTCAAATACCAACATACTGATACAGGTCAAATACCAACATACTGATACAGGTCAGGTCAAATACCAACATACTGACACAGGTCAAATACCAACATCCTGATACAGGTCAAATACCAACATACTGATACAGGTCAGGTCAAATACCAACATACTGGTACAGGTCAGGTCAAATACCAACATCCTGATACAGGTCAGGTCAAATACCAACATACTGGTACAGGTCAAATACCAACATACTGATACAGGTCAGGTCAAATACCAACATCCTGATACAGGTCAAATACCAACATACTGATACAGGTCAGGTCAAATACCAACATCCTGATACAGGGCAGGTCAAATACCAACATCCTGATACAGGTCAAATACCAACATACTGATACAGGTCAGGTCAAATACCAACATCCTGATACAGGGCAGGTCAAATAACAACATCCTGGTACAGGTCAAATACCAACATCCTGGTACAGGTCAAATACCAACATACTTATGCAGGTCAAATACCAACATACTGATACAGGTCAAATACCAACATCCTGATACAGGGAAGGTCAAATACCAACATCCTGGTACAGGTCAAATACCAACATACTAATACAGGTCAAATACCAACATACTGATACAGGTCAAATACCAACATCCTGGTACAGGTCAGGTCAAATACCAACATACTGACACAGGGCAGGTCAAATACCAACATCCTGGTACAGGTCAAATACCAACATACTGATACAGGTCAAATACCAACATCCTGGTACAGGTCAGGTCAAATAACAACATCCTGGTACAGGTCAGGTCAAATACCAACATCCTGATACAGGTCAAATACCAACATCCTGGTACAGGTCAAATACCAACATACAATACAGGGCAGGTCAAATACCAACATACTGACGGAGAGCAGGTCAAATACCAACATACTGATACAGGTCAGGTCAAATACCAACATCCTGGTACAGGTCAGGTCAAATACCAACATCATGGTACAGGTCAAATACCAACATACAATACAGGGCAGGTCAAATACCAACATCCTGGTACAGGGCAGGTCAAATACCAACATACAATACAGGGCAGGTCAAATACCAACATCCTGGTACAGGTCAAATACCAACATACTGATACAGGTCAGGTCAAATACCAAAATACTGATGCAGGGCAGGTCAAATACCAACATCCTGTTAAAGGTCAAATACCAACATCCTGATACACGTCAGGTCAAATACCAACATACTGATACAGGTCAAATACCAACATACTGATTCAGGTCAAATACCAACATACTTATTCAGGTCAAATACCAACATACTGATACAGGTCAGGTCAAATACCAACATCCTGGTACAGGTCAGGTCAAATACCAACATACTGATACAGGTCAAATACCAACATACTGATACAGGTCAAATACCAACATACTGATACAGGTCAGGTCAAATACCAACATACTGGTACAGGTCAAATACCAACATACTGATACAGGTCAAATACCAACATCCTGATACAGGTCAGGTCAAATACCAACATACTGATACAGGTCAAATACCAACATACTGGTACAGGTCAAATACCAACATCCTGATACAGTTCAAATACCAACATACTGATACAGGTCAGGTCAAATACCAACATACTGATGCAGGGCAGGTCAAATACCAACATCCTGTTAAAGGTCAAATACCAACATCCTGATACACGTCAGGTCAAATACCAACATACTGATACAGGTCAAATACCAACATACTGATACAGGTCAGGTCAAATACCAACATACTGATTCAGGTCAAATACCAACATACTGATACAGGTCAGGTCAAATACCAACATCCTGGTACAGGTCAGGTCAAATACCAACATACTGGTAAAGGTCAAATACCAACATACTGATACAGGTCAAATACCAACATCCTGATACAGGTCAGGTCAAATACCAACATACTGATACAGGTCAAATACCAACATACTGATACAGGTCAAATACCAACATCCTGATACAGGTCAGGTCAAATACCAACATACTGGCACAGGTCAAATACCAACATACTGATACAGGTCAAATACCAACATACTGATACAGGTCAGGTCAAATACCAACATACTGGTACAGGTCAAATACCAACATACTGATACAGGTCAAATACCAACATACTGATACAGGTCAGGTCAAATACCAACATCCTGATACAGGTCAGGTCAAATACCAACATACTGATACAGGTCAAATACCAACATACTGATACAGGTCAAATACCAACATCCTGATACAGGTCAGGTCAAATACCAACATACTGGCACAGGTCAAATACCAACATACTGATACAGGTCAAATACCAACATACTGATACAGGTCAGGTCAAATACCAACATACTGGTACAGGTCAAATACCAACATACTGATACAGGTCAAATACCAACATACTGATACAGGTCAGGTCAAATACCAACATCCTGATACAGGTCAGGTCAAATACCAACATACTGATACAGGTCAAATACCAACATACTGATACAGGTCAAATACCAACATACTGATACAGGTCAGGTCAAATACCAACATCCTGATACAGGTTAGGTCAAATACCAACATACTGACACAGGTCAAATACCAACATCCTGATACAGGTCAAATACCAACATACTGATACAGGTCAGGTCAAATACCAACATACTGGTACAGGTCAGGTCAAATACCAACATACTGATACAGGGCAGGTCAAATACCAACATACTGATACAGGTCAGGTCAAATACCAACATCCTGACACAGGTCAAATACCAACATCCTGATACAGGTCAAATACCAACATACTGATACAGGTCAGGTCAAATACCAACATCCTGATACAGGTCAGGTCAAATACCAACATACTGACACAGGTCAAATACCAACATCCTGATACAGGTCAAATACCAACATACTGATACAGGTCAGGTCAAATACCAACATACTGGTACAGGTCAGGTCAAATACCAACATACTGACACAGGGCAGGTCAAATACCAACATCCTGGTACAGGTCAAATACCAACATACTGATACAGGTCAAATACCAACATCCTGGTACAGGTCAGGTCAAATAACAACATCCTGGTACAGGTCAGGTCAAATACCAACATCCTGATACAGGTCAAATACCAACATCCTGGTACAGGTCAAATACCAACATACAATACAGGGCAGGTCAAATACCAACATACTGACGGAGAGCAGGTCAAATACCAACATACAATACAGGGCAGGTCAAATACCAACATCCTGGTACAGGTCAGGTCAAATACCAACATCCTGGTACAGGTCAAATACCAACATACAGTACAGGGCAGGTCAAATACCAACATCCTGGTACAGGGCAGGTCAAATACCAACATACAATACAGGGCAGGTCAAATACCAACATCCTGGTACAGGTCAAATACCAACATACTGATACAGGTCAGGTCAAATACCAAAATACTGATGCAGGGCAGGTCAAATACCAACATCCTGTTAAAGGTCAAATACCAACATCCTGATACACGTCAGGTCAAATACCAACATACTGATACAGGTCAAATACCAACATACTGATTCAGGTCAAATACCAACATACTGATTCAGGTCAAATACCAACATACTGATACAGGTCAGGTCAAATACCAACATCCTGGTACAGGTCAGGTCAAATACCAACATACTGGTACAGGTCAGGTCAAATACCAACATACTGGTACAGGTCAAATACCAACATACTGATACAGGTCAAATACCAACATCCTGATACAGGTCAGGTCAAATACCAACATACTGATACAGGTCAAATACCAACATACTGGTACAGGTCAAATACCAACATCCTGATACAGGTCAAATACCAACATACTGATACAGGTCAGGTCAAATACCAACATACTGATGCAGGGCAGGTCAAATACCAACATCCTGTTAAAGGTCAAATACCAACATCCTGATACACGTCAGGTCAAATACCAACATACTGATACAGGTCAAATACCAACATACTGATACAGGTCAGGTCAAATACCAACATACTGATTCAGGTCAAATACCAACATACTGATACAGGTCAGGTCAAATACCAACATCCTGGTACAGGTCAGGTCAAATACCAACATACTGGTACAGGTCAAATACCAACATACTGATACAGGTCAAATACCAACATCCTGATACAGGTCAGGTCAAATACCAACATACTGATACAGGTAAAATACCAACATACTGATACAGGTGAAATACCAACATCCTGATACAGGTCAGGTCAAATACCAACATACTGGCACAGGTCAAATACCAACATACTGATACAGGTCAAATACCAACATACTGATACAGGTCAGGTCAAATACCAACATACTGGTACAGGTCAAATACCAACATACTGATACAGGTCAAATACCAACATACTGATACAGGTCAAATACCAACATCCTGATACAGGTCAGGTCAAATACCAACATACTGATACAGGTCAAATACCAACATACTGATACAGGTCAAATACCAACATACTGATACAGGTCAGGTCAAATACCAACATACTGATACAGGTCAAATACCAACATACTGATACAGGTCAAATACCAACATACTGATACAGGTCAAATACCAACATACTGATACAGGTCAAATACCAACATACTGATACAGGTCAGGTCAAATACCAACATCCTGATACAGGTCAGGTCAAATACCAACATACTGATGCAGGTCAAATACCAACATCCTGATACAGGTCAGGTCAAATACCAACATCCTGGTACAGGTCAAATACCAACATACTGGTACAGGTCAGGTCAAATACCAACATCCTGATACAGGTCAGGTCAAATACCAACATCCTGATACAGGTCAAATACCAACATACTGGTACAGGTCAAATACCAACATCCTGGTACAGGTCAAATACCAACATCCCGGTACAGGTCAAATACCAACATCCTGGTACAGGTGAAAAACCAACATACTGGTACAGGTCAGATCAAATACCAACATACTGATGCAGGGCAGGTCAAATACCAACATCCTGTTAAAGGTCAAATACCAACATCCTGATACACGTCAGGTCAAATACCAACATACTGATACAGGTCAAATACCAACATACTGATACAGGTCAGGTCAAATACCAACATACTGATTCAGGTCAAATACCAACATACTGATACAGGTCAGGTCAAATACCAACATCCTGGTACAGGTCAGGTCAAATACCAACATACTGGTACAGGTCAAATACCAACATACTGATACAGGTCAAATACCAACATCCTGATACAGGTCAGGTCAAATACCAACATACTGATACAGGTCAAATACCAACATACTGATACAGGTCAAATACCAACATCCTGATACAGGTCAGGTCAAATACCAACATACTGGCACAGGTCAAATACCAACATACTGATACAATTCAAATACCAACATACTGATACAGGTCAGGTCAAATACCAACATCCTGATACAGGTCAGGTCAAATACCAACATACTGATACAGGTCAAATACCAACATACTGATACAGGTCAAATACCAACATACTGATACAGGTCAGGTCAAATACCAACATCCTGATACAGGTCAGGTCAAATACCAACATACTGATGCAGGTCAAATACCAACATCCTGATACAGGTCAGGTCAAATACCAACATCCTGGTACAGGTCAAATACCAACATACTGGTACAGGTCAGGTCAAATACCAACATCCTGATACAGGTCAGGTCAAATACCAACATCCTGATACAGGTCAAATACCAACATACTGGTACAGGTCAAATACCAACATACTGATACAGGTCAAATACCAACATACTGATACAGGGCAGGTCAAATACCAACATCCTGGTACAGGTCAAATACCAACATACTGGTACAGGTCAAATACCAACATACTGCTACAGGTCAAATACCAACATCCTGATACAGGTCAAATACCAACATCCTGGTACAGGTCAAATACCAACATACTGGTACAGGTCAAATACCAACATACTGGTACAGGTCAAATACCAACATACTGGTACAGGTCAAATACCAACATACTAATACAGGTCAAAAACCTACATACAATACAGGGCAGGTCACATACCAACATACTGATACAGGTCAAATACCAACATACTGATACAGGGCACGTCAAATACCAACATCCTGATACATGGCAGGTCAAATACCAACATCCTGATACAGGTCAAATACCAACATCCTGGTACAGGTCAGGTCAAATACCAACATACTGATACAGGTCAAATACCAACATACTGATACAGGGCAGGTCAAATACCAACATCCTGGTACAGGTCAAATACCAACATACTGGTACAGGTCAAATACCAACATACTGCTACAGGTCAAATACCAACATCCTGATACAGGTCAAATACCAACATCCTGGTACAGGTCAAATACCAACATACTGGTACAGGTCAAATACCAACATACTGGTACAGGTCAAATACCAACATACTGATACAGGGCAGGTCGAATACCAACATTCTGATACAGGTCAAATACCAACATCCTGTTACAGGTCAAATACCAACATCCTGGTACAGGTCAAATACCAACATCCTGATACAGGTCAAATACCAACATCCTGATACAGGTCAGGTCAAATACCAACATCCTGGTACAGGTCAAATACCAACATCCTGGTACAGGTCAAATAACAACATACTGGTACAGGTCAAGTCAAATACCAACATCCTGGTACAGGTCAAATACCAACATACTGGTACAGGTCAAATACCAACATACTGATACAGGTCAAATACCAACATCCTGGTACAGGTCAAAAACCAACATACTGGTACAGGTCAAATACCAACATACTGGTACAGGTCAGGTCAAATACCAACATCCTGATACAGGTCAAATACCAACATACTGATACAGGTCAGGTCAAATACCAACATACTGATGCAGGGCAGGTCAAATACCAACATCCTGTTAAAGGTCAAATACCAACATCCTGATACACGTCAGGTCAAATACCAACATACTGATTCAGGTCAAATACCAACATACTGATACAGGTCAGGTCAAATACCAACATCCTGGTACAGGTCAGGTCAAATACCAACATACTGGTACAGGTCAAATACCAACATACTGATGCAGGGCAGGTCAAATACCAACATCCTGTTAAAGGTCAAATACCAACATCCTGATACACGTCAGGTCAAATACCAACATACTGATTCAGGTCAAATACCAACATACTGATACAGGTCAGGTCAAATACCAACATCCTGGTACAGGTCAGGTCAAATACCAACATACTGGTACAGGTCAAATACCAACATACTGATACAGGTCAAATACCAACATCCTGATACAGGTCAGGTCAAATACCAACATACTGATACAGGTCAAATACCAACATACTGATACAGGTCAAATACCAACATCCTGATACAGGTCAGGTCAAATACCAACATACTGGCACAGGTCAAATACCAACATACTGATACAGGTCAAATACCAACATACTGATACAGGTCAGGTCAAATACCAACATACTGGTACAGGTCAAATACCAACATACTGATACAGGTCAAATACCAACATACTGATACAGGTCAGGTCAAATACCAACATCCTGATACAGGTCAGGTCAAATACCAACATACTGATACAGGTCAAATACCAACATACTGATACAGGTCAAATACCAACATCCTGATACAGGTCAGGTCAAATATCAACATACTGGCACAGGTCAAATACCAACATACTGATACAGGTCAAATACCAACATACTGATACAGGTCAGGTCAAATACCAACATACTGGTACAGGTCAAATACCAACATACTGATACAGGTCAAATACCAACATACTGATACAGGTCAGGTCAAATACCAACATCCTGATACAGGTCAGGTCAAATACCAACATACTGATACAGGTCAAATACCAACATACTGATACAGGTCAAATACCAACATACTGATACAGGTCAGGTCAAATACCAACATCCTGATACAGGTCAGGTCAAATACCAACATACTGATGCAGGTCAAATACCAACATCCTGATACAGGTCAGGTCAAATACCAACATCCTGGTACAGGTCAAATACCAACATACTGGTACAGGTCAGGGCAAATACCAACATCCTGATACAGGTCAGGTCAAATACCAACATCCTGATACAGGTCAAATACCAACATACGGGTACAGGTCAAATACCAACATCCTGGTACAGGTCAAATACCAACATCCCGGTACAGGTCAAATACCAACATCCTGGTACAGGTGAAAAACCAACATACTGGTACAGGTCAAATACCAACATCCTGATACAGGTCAAATACCAACATCCTGTTACAGGTCAAATACCAACATCCTGATACAGGTCATGTCAAATACCAACATACTGATACAGGTCAAATACCAACATACTGATACAGGTCAGATCAAATACCAACATCCTGGTACAGGTCAAATACCAACATCCTGATACAGGTCAAATACCAACATCCTGTTACAGGTCAAATACCAACATCCTGATACAGGTCATGTCAAATACCAACATACTGATACAGGTCAAATACCAACATACTGATACAGGTCAGGTCAAATACCAACATCCTGGTACAGGTCAAATACCAACATACTAATACAGGTCAAAAACCAACATACAATACAGGGCAGGTCAAATACCAACATACTGACACAGGTCAAATACCAACATACTGATACAGGGCAGGTCAAATACCAACATCCTGATACATGGCAGGTCAAATACCAACATCCTGATACAGGTCAAATACCAACATCCTGGTACAGGTCAGGTCAAATACCAACATACTGATACAGGTCAAATACCAACATACTGATACAGGGCAGGTCAAATACCAACATCCTGGTACAGGTCAAATACCAACATACTGGTACAGGTCAAATACCAACATACTGGTACAGGTCAAATACCAACATCCTGATACAGGTCAAATACCAACATCCTGGTACAGGTCAAATACCAACATACTGGTACAGGTCAAATACCAACATACTGGTACAGGTCAAATACCAACATACTGATACAGGGCAGGTCGAATACCAACATTCTGATACAGGTCAAATACCAACATCCTGGTACAGGTCAAATACCAACATCCTGATACAGGTCAAATACCAACATCCTGATACAGGTCAGGTCAAATACCAACATCCTGGTACAGGTCAAATACCAACATCCTGGTACAGGTCAAATACCGACATCCTGGTACAGGTCAGGTCAAATACCAACATCCTGGTACAGGTCAAATAACAACATACTGGTACAGGTCAAGTCAAATACCAACATCCTGGTACAGGTCAAATACCAACATACTGGTACAGGTCAAATACCAACATACTGATACAGGTCAAATACCAACATCCTGGTACAGGTCAAAAACCAACATACTGGTACAGGTCAAATACCAACATACTGGTACAGGTCAGGTCAAATACCAACATCCTGGTACAGGTCAAATACCAACATCCTGGTACAGGTCAGGTCAAATACCAACATACTGATACAGGTCAAATACCAACATACTGATACAGGGCAGGTCAAATACCAACATCCTGGTACAGGTCAAATACCAACATACTGGTACAGGTCAAATACCAACATACTGGTACAGGTCAAATACCAACATCCTGATACAGGTCAAATACCAACATCCTGGTACAGGTCAAATACCAACATACTGGTACAGGTCAAATACCAACATACTGGTACAGGTCAAATACCAACATACTGATACAGGGCAGGTCGAATACCAACATTCTGATACAGGTCAAATACCAACATCCTGGTACAGGTCAAATACCAACATCCTGATACAGGTCAAATACCAACATCCTGATACAGGTCAGGTCAAATACCAACATCCTGGTACAGGTCAAATACCAACATCCTGGTACAGGTCAAATACCGACATCCTGGTACAGGTCAGGTCAAATACCAACATCCTGGTACAGGTCAAATAACAACATACTGGTACAGGTCAAGTCAAATACCAACATCCTGGTACAGGTCAAATACCAACATACTGGTACAGGTCAAATTCCAACATACTGATACAGGTCAAATACCAACATCCTGGTACAGGTCAAAAACCAACATACTGGTACAGGTCAAATACCAACATACTGGTACAGGTCAGGTCAAATACCAACATCCTGGTACAGGTCAAATACCAACATACTGGTACAGGTCAAATACCAACATACTGGTACAGGTCAAATACCAACATCCTGATACAGGTCAAATACCAACATCCTGTTACAGGTCAAATAACATCATTCTGATACAGGTCAAATACCAACATCCTGTTACAGGTCAAATACCAACATCCTGATACAGGTCAGGTCAAATACCAATATCCTGATACAGGTCAGGTCAAATACCAACATACTGGTACAGGTCAAATACCAACATACTGATACAGGTCAAATACCAACATCCTGGTACAGGTCAGGTCAAATACCAACATCCTGGTACAGGTCAAATACCAACATACTGGTACAGGTCAAATACCAACATACTGATACAGGTCAGGTCAAATACCAACATCCTGATACAGGTCAGGTCAAATACCAACATCCTGGTACAGGTCAAATACCAACATACTGGTACAGGTCAAGTCAAATACCAACATCCTGGTACAGGTCAAATACCAACATCCCGGTACAGGTCAAATACCAACATCCTGATACAGGTCAAATACCAACATCCTGGTACAGGTCAAAAACCAACATACTGGTACAGGTCAAATACCAACATCCCGGTACAGGTCAAATACCAACATCCTGATACAGGTCAAATACCAACATCCTGGTACAGGTCAGGTCAAATACCAACATCCTGGTACAGGTCAAATACCAACATACTGATACAGGTCAAATACCAACATACTGATACAGGTCAGGTCAAATACCAACATCCTGGTACAGGTCAGGTCAAATACCAACATACTGGTACAGGTCAAATACCAACATATTGATACAGGTCAAATACCAACATACTGATACAGGTCAGGTCAAATACCAACATACTGGTACAGGTCAAATACCAACATACTGATACAGGTCAAATACCAACATACTGATACAGGTCAAATACCAACATACTGGTACAGGTCAAATACCAACATACTGGTACAGGTCAAATACCAACATACTGATACAGGTCAAATACCAACATCCTGTTACAGGTCAGGTCAAATACCAACATACTGGTACAAGTCAAATACCAACATCCTGATACAGGTCAAATACCAACATCCTGATACAGGTCAGGTCAAATACCAACATACTGATACAGGTCAAATACCAACATCCTGATACAGGTCAAATACCAACATCCTGATACAGGTCAGGTCAAATACCAACATACTGATACAGGTCAAATACCAACATACTGATACAGGTCAAATACCAACATCCTGATACAGGTCAGGTCAAATATCAACATACTGGCACAGGTCAAATACCAACATACTGATACAGGTCAAATACCAACATACTGATACAGGTCAGGTCAAATACCAACATACTGGTACAGGTCAAATACCAACATACTGATACAGGTCAAATACCAACATACTGATACAGGTCAGGTCAAATACCAACATCCTGATACAGGTCAGGTCAAATACCAACATACTGATACAGGTCAAATACCAACATACTGATACAGGTCAAATACCAACATACTGATACAGGTCAGGTCAAATACCAACATCCTGATACAGGTCAGGTCAAATACCAACATACTGATGCAGGTCAAATACCAACATCCTGATACAGGTCAGGTCAAATACCAACATCCTGGTACAGGTCAAATACCAACATACTGGTACAGGGCAGGTCAAATACCAACATCCTGATACAGGTCAGGTCAAATACCAACATCCTGATACAGGTCAAATACCAACATACGGGTACAGGTCAAATACCAACATCCTGGTACAGGTCAAATACCAACATCCCGGTACAGGTCAAATACCAACATCCTGGTACAGGTGAAAAACCAACATACTGGTACAGGTCAAATACCAACATCCTGATACAGGTCAAATACCAACATCCTGTTACAGGTCAAATACCAACATCCTGATACAGGTCATGTCAAATACCAACATACTGATACAGGTCAAATACCAACATACTGATACAGGTCAGATCAAATACCAACATCCTGGTACAGGTCAAATACCAACATCCTGATACAGGTCAAATACCAACATCCTGTTACAGGTCAAATACCAACATCCTGATACAGGTCATGTCAAATACCAACATACTGATACAGGTCAAATACCAACATACTGATACAGGTCAGGTCAAATACCAACATCCTGGTACAGGTCAAATACCAACATACTAATACAGGTCAAAAACCAACATACAATACAGGGCAGGTCAAATACCAACATACTGACACAGGTCAAATACCAACATACTGATACAGGGCAGGTCAAATACCAACATCCTGATACATGGCAGGTCAAATACCAACATCCTGATACAGGTCAAATACCAACATCCTGGTACAGGTCAGGTCAAATACCAACATACTGATACAGGTCAAATACCAACATACTGATACAGGGCAGGTCAAATACCAACATCCTGGTACAGGTCAAATACCAACATACTGGTACAGGTCAAATACCAACATACTGGTACAGGTCAAATACCAACATCCTGATACAGGTCAAATACCAACATCCTGGTACAGGTCAAATACCAACATACTGGTACAGGTCAAATACCAACATACTGGTACAGGTCAAATACCAACATACTGATACAGGGCAGGTCGAATACCAACATTCTGATACAGGTCAAATACCAACATCCTGGTACAGGTCAAATACCAACATCCTGATACAGGTCAAATACCAACATCCTGATACAGGTCAGGTCAAATACCAACATCCTGGTACAGGTCAAATACCAACATCCTGGTACAGGTCAAATACCGACATCCTGGTACAGGTCAGGTCAAATACCAACATCCTGGTACAGGTCAAATAACAACATACTGGTACAGGTCAAGTCAAATACCAACATCCTGGTACAGGTCAAATACCAACATACTGGTACAGGTCAAATACCAACATACTGATACAGGTCAAATACCAACATCCTGGTACAGGTCAAAAACCAACATACTGGTACAGGTCAAATACCAACATACTGGTACAGGTCAGGTCAAATACCAACATCCTGGTACAGGTCAAATACCAACATCCTGGTACAGGTCAGGTCAAATACCAACATACTGATACAGGTCAAATACCAACATACTGATACAGGGCAGGTCAAATACCAACATCCTGGTACAGGTCAAATACCAACATACTGGTACAGGTCAAATACCAACATACTGGTACAGGTCAAATACCAACATCCTGATACAGGTCAAATACCAACATCCTGGTACAGGTCAAACTCCAACATACTGGTACAGGTCAAATACCAACATACTGGTACAGGTCAAATACCAACATACTGATACAGGGCAGGTCGAATACCAACATTCTGATACAGGTCAAATACCAACATCCTGGTACAGGTCAAATACCAACATCCTGATACAGGTCAAATACCAACATCCTGATACAGGTCAGGTCAAATACCAACATCCTGGTACAGGTCAAATACCAACATCCTGGTACAGGTCAAATACCGACATCCTGGTACAGGTCAGGTCAAATACCAACATCCTGGTACAGGTCAAATAACAACATACTGGTACAGGTCAAGTCAAATACCAACATCCTGGTACAGGTCAAATACCAACATACTGGTACAGGTCAAATTCCAACATACTGATACAGGTCAAATACCAACATCCTGGTACAGGTCAAAAACCAACATACTGGTACAGGTCAAATACCAACATACTGGTACAGGTCAGGTCAAATACCAACATCCTGGTACAGGTCAAATACCAACATACTGGTACAGGTCAAATACCAACATACTGGTACAGGTCAAATACCAACATCCTGATACAGGTCAAATACCAACATCCTGTTACAGGTCAAATAACATCATTCTGATACAGGTCAAATACCAACATCCTGTTACAGGTCAAATACCAACATCCTGATACAGGTCAGGTCAAATACCAATATCCTGATACAGGTCAGGTCAAATACCAACATACTGGTACAGGTCAAATACCAACATACTGATACAGGTCAAATACCAACATCCTGGTACAGGTCAGGTCAAATACCAACATCCTGGTACAGGTCAAATACCAACATACTGGTACAGGTCAAATACCAACATACTGATACAGGTCAGGTCAAATACCAACATCCTGATACAGGTCAGGTCAAATACCAACATCCTGGTACAGGTCAAATACCAACATACTGGTACAGGTCAAGTCAAATACCAACATCCTGGTACAGGTCAAATACCAACATCCCGGTACAGGTCAAATACCAACATCCTGATACAGGTCAAATACCAACATCCTGGTACAGGTCAAAAACCAACATACTGGTACAGGTCAAATACCAACATCCCGGTACAGGTCAAATACCAACATCCTGATACAGGTCAAATACCAACATCCTGGTACAGGTCAGGTCAAATACCAACATCCTGGTACAGGTCAAATACCAACATACTGATACAGGTCAAATACCAACATACTGATACAGGTCAGGTCAAATACCAACATCCTGGTACAGGTCAGGTCAAATACCAACATACTGGTACAGGTCAAATACCAACATATTGATACAGGTCAAATACCAACATACTGATACAGGTCAGGTCAAATACCAACATACTGGTACAGGTCAAATACCAACATACTGATACAGGTCAAATACCAACATACTGATACAGGTCAAATACCAACATACTGGTACAGGTCAAATACCAACATACTGGTACAGGTCAAATACCAACATACTGATACAGGTCAAATACCAACATCCTGTTACAGGTCAGGTCAAATACCAACATACTGGTACAAGTCAAATACCAACATCCTGATACAGGTCAAATACCAACATACTGATACAGGTCAAATACCAACATCCTGTTACAGGTCAGGTCAAATACCAACATCCTGATACAGGTCAGGTCAAATACCAACATACTGATACAGGACAGGTCAAATACCAACATTCTGATACAGGTCAGGTCAAATACCAACATACTGGTACAGGTCAGGTCAAATACCAACATCCCGGTACAGGTCAAATACCAACATACTGATACAGGTCAGGTCAAATACCAACATCCTGATACAGGTCAGGTCAAATACCAACATACTGGTACAGGTCAAATACCAACATCCTGATACAGGTCAGGTCAAATACCAACATACTATTACAGGTCAGGTCAAATACCAACATCCTGGTACAGGTCAAATACCAACATACTGGTACAGGTCAAATACCAACATACTGATACAGGTCAGGTCAAATACCAACATCCTGATACAGGTCAGGTGAAATACCAACATCCTGGTACAGGTCAAATACCAACATACTGATACAGGTCAGGTCAAATACCAACATCCTGATACAGGTCAGGTCAAATACCAACATACTGGTACAGGTCAAATACCAACATACTGGTACAGGTCAAGTCAAATACCAACATCCTGGTACAGGTCAAATACCAACATCCTGATACAGGTCAAATACCAACATCCTGGTACAGGTCAAAAACCAACATACTGGTACAGGTCAAATACCAACATCCCGGTACAGGTCAAATACCAACATCCTGGTACAGGTCAAATAACAACATATTGATACAGGTCAAATACCAACATACTGAAACAGGTCAAATACCAACATACTGGTACAGGGCAGGTCAAATACCAACATCCTGGTACAGGTCAGGTCAAATACCAACATACTGATACAGGTCAAATACCAATATCCTGATACAGGTCAAATACCAATATCCTGGTACAGGTCAAATACCAACATACTGATACAGGTCAGGTCAAACACCAACATACTGGTACAGGTCAAATACCAACATACTGATACAGGTCAAATACCAATATCCTGATACAGGTCAAATACCAATATCCTGATACAGGTCAAATACCAACATACTGATACAGGTCAGGTCAAACACCAACATACTGGTACAGGTCAAATACCAACATACTGATACAGGTCAAATACCAACATACTGGTACAGGTCAGGTCAAATACCAACATCCTGATACAGGTCAAATACCAACATAGTGATACAGGTCAAATACCAACATACTGATACAGGTCAGGTCAAATACCAACATACTGATACAGGTCAGGTCAAATACCAACATACTGGTACAGGGCAGGTCAAATACCAACATCCTGGTACAGGTCAGGTCAAATACCAACATACTGGTACAGGTCAAATACCAATATCCTGATACAGGTCAAATACCAATATCCTGGTACAGGTCAAATACCAATATCCTGATACAGGTCAAATACCAACATACTGATACAGGTCAGATCAAATACCAACATACTGATACAGTTCAAATACCAACATCCTGGTACAGGTCAGGTCAAATACCAACATCCTGATACAGGTCAGGTCAAATACCAACATACTGATACAGTTCAAATACCAATATCCTGGTACAGGTCAGGTCAAATACCAATATCCTGATACAAGTCAAATACCAACATACTGATACAGGTCAGGTCAAATACCAACATCCTGGTACAGGTCAGGTCAAATACCAACATATTGATACAGGTCAAATACCAACATACTGATACAGGTCAGGTCAAATACCAACATACTGAAACAGGTCAAATACCAACATACTGATACAGGGCAGGTCAAATACCAACATCCTGGTACAGGTCAGGTCAAATACCAACATACTGATACAGGTCAGGTCAAATACCAACATCCTGATACAGGTCAGGTCAAATACCAATATCCTGATACAGGTCAAATACCAATATCCTGATACAGGTCAAATACCAACATACTGACACAGGTCAAATACCAACATACTGACACAGGTCAAATACCAACATACTGATACAGGTCAAATACCAACATACTGGTACAGGTCAGGTCAAATACCAACATACTGGTACAGGGCAGGTCAAATACCAATATCCTGATACAGGTCAAATACCAACATACAATACAGGGCAGGTCAAATACCAATATCCTGATACAGGTCAAATACCAACATACTGACACAGGTCAAATACCAACATACTGATACAGGTCAGGTCAAACACCAACATACTGGTACAGGTCAAATACCAACATACTGATACAGGTCAAATACCAACATACTGGTACAGGTCAGGTCAAATACCAACATCCTGATACAGGTCAAATACCAACATACTGATACAGGTCAAATAACAACATACTGATACAGGTCAGGTCAAATACCAACATACTGGTACAGGTCAGGTCAAATACCAACATACTGGTACAGGTCAAATACCAACATACTGATAC
The DNA here is from genome assembly GCF_965601325.2 of Salmo salar. Taxonomy (NCBI): domain Eukaryota; kingdom Metazoa; phylum Chordata; class Actinopteri; order Salmoniformes; family Salmonidae; genus Salmo; species Salmo salar. Next base: position 36,827,479 of record NC_138315.1, read on the forward strand.
AGGTCAGGTCAAATACCAACATACTGGTACAGGGCAGGTCAAATACCAATATCCTGATACAGGTCAAATACCAACATACTGACACAGGTCAAATACCAACATACTGATACAGGTCAGGTCAAACACCAACATACTGGTACAGGTCAAATACCAACATACTGATACAGGTCAAATACCAACATACTGGTACAGGTCAGGTCAAATACCAACATCATGATACAGGTCAAATACCAACATACTGATACAGGTCAAATACCAACATACTGATACAGGTCAGGTCAAATACCAACATACTGATACAGGTCAGGTCAAATACCAACATACTGGTACAGGTCAAATACCAATATCCTGATACAGGTCAAATACCAATATCCTGGTACAGGTCAAATACCAACATACTGATACAGGTCAAATACCAACATACTGATACAGGTCAAATACCAATATCCTGATACAGGTCAAATACCAACATACTGATACAGGTCAAAAACCAACATCCTGGTACAGGTCAGGTCAAATACCAACATACTGATACAGGTCAAATACCAACATACTGATACAGGTCAGGTCAAATACCAACATACTGATACAGGTCAAATACCAACATACTGATACAGGTCAGGTCAAATACCAACATCCTGATACATGGCAGGTCAAATAACAACATCCTGATACAGGTCAAATACCAACATACTGATACAGGTCAGGTCAAATACCAACATACTGATACAGGGCAGGTCAAAAACCAACATCCTGATACAGGTCAAATACCAACATACTGATACAGGGAAGGTCAAATACCAACATCCTGATACAGGTCAAATACCAACATCCTGATACAGGTCAGGTCAAATACCAACATACTGATACAGGTCAGGTCAAATACCAACATCCTGATACAGGTCAAATACCAACATATTGATACAGGTCAGGTCAAATACCAACATACTCAAACAGGTCAAATACCAACATACTGGTACAGGGCAGGTCAAATACCAACATCCTGGTACATTTCAGGTCAAATACCAACATACTGATACAGGTCAGGTCAAATACCAACATCCTGATACAGGTCAGGTCAAATACCAATATCCTGATACAGGTCAAATACCAACATACTGATACAGGTCAGGTCAAATACCAACATCCTGGTACAGGTCAGGTCAAATACCAACATACTGATACAGGTCAACTACCAACATATTGATACAGGTCAAATACCAACATACTGATACAGGTCAGGTCAAATACCAACATACTGAAACAGGTCAAATACCAACATACTGGTACAGGGCAGGTCAAATACCAACATCCTGGTACAGGTCAGGTCAAATACCAATATCCTGATACAGGTCAGGTCAAATACCAACATACTGGTACAGGTCACGTCAAATACCAACATCCTGATACAGGTCAGGTCAAATACCAATATCCTGATACAGGTCAAATACCAATATCCTGATACAGGTCAAATACCAACATACTGACACAGGTCAAATACCAACATACTGACACAGGTCAAATACCAACATACTGATACAGGTCAGGTCAAATACCAACATACTGGTACAGGTCAAATACCAACATCCTGATACAGGTCAAATACCAACATACAATACAGGGCAGGTCAAATACCAACATACTGATACAGGTCAAATACCAACATACTGGTACAGGTCAGGTCAAATACCAACATACTGACACAGGTCAAATACCAACATACTGACACAGGTCAAATACCAACATACCTATACAGGTCAAATACCAACATACTGGTACAGGTCAAATACCAACATACTGATACAGGTCAAATACCAACATACTGATACAGGTCAAATACCAACATACTGATACAGGTCAGGTCAAATACCAACATCCTGGTACAGGTCAAATACCAATATCCTGGTACAGGTCAAATACCAACATACCGATACAGGTCAAATACCAACATACTGATACAGGTCAAATACCAACATCCTGATACAGTTCAAATACCAATATCCTGGTACAGGTCAGGTCAAATACCAACATACTGATACAGGTCAAATACCAACATACTGATACAGTTCAAATACCAATATCCTGGTACAGGTCAGGTCAAATACCAACATACTGATACAGTTCAAATACCAATATCCTGGTACAGGTCAGGTCAAATACCAACATACTGATACAGGTCAAATACCAACATACTGATACAGGTCAGGTCAAATACCAACATACTGGTACAGGGCAGGTCAAATACCAACATCCTGGTACAGGTCAGGTCAAATACCAACATACTGGTACAGGTCAAATACCAATATCCTGATACAGGTCAAATACCAATATCCTGGTACAGGTCAAATACCAACATACTGATACAGGTTAAATACCAACATACTGATACAGGTCAAATACCAATATCCTGATACAGGTCAAATACCAACATACTGATACAGGTCAGATCAAATACCAACATACTGATACAGTTCAAATACCAACATCCTGGTACAGGTCAAATACCAACATACTGATACAGGTCAAAAACCAACATCCTGGTACAGGTCAGGTCAAATACCAACATACTGATACAGGTCAAATACCAACATACTGATACAGGTCAGGTCAAATACCAACATACTGATACAGGTCAAATACCAACATACTGATACAGGTCAGGTCAAATACCAACATACTGATACAGGGCAGGTCAAATACCAACATCCTGATACAGGTCAAATACCAACATACTGATACAGGGCAGGTCAAATACCAACATCCTGATACAGGTCAAATACCAACATCCTGATACAGGTCAGGTCAAATACCAACATACTGATACAGGTCAGGTCAAATACCAACATCCTGATACAGGTCAAATACCAACATATTGATACAGGTCAGGTCAAATACCAACATACTGAAACAGGTCAAATACCAACATACTGGTACAGGGCAGGTCAAATACCAACATCCTGGTACAGGTCAGGTCAAATACCAACATACTGATACAGGTCAGGTCAAATACCAACATCCTGATACAGGTCAGGTCAAATACCAAAATCCTGATACAGGTCAAATACCAACATACTGATACAGGTCAGGTCAAATACCAACATCCTGGTACAGGTCAGGTCAAATACCAACATACTGATACAGGTCAACTACCAACATATTGATACAGGTCAAATACCAACATACTGATACAGGTCAGGTCAAATACCAACATACTGAAACAGGTCAAATACCAACATACTGGTACAGGGCAGGTCAAATACCAACATCCTGGTACAGGTCAGGTCAAATACCAATATCCTGATACAGGTCAGGTCAAATACCAACATACTGGTACAGGGCAGGTCAAATACCAACATACTGGTACAGGTCAGGTCAAATACCAACATACTGATACAGGTCAGGTCAAATACCAACATCCTGATACAGGTCAGGTCAAATACCAATATCCTGGTACAGGTCAGGTCAAATACCAACATACTGATACAGGTCAAATACCAACATACTGATACAGTTCAAATACCAATATCCTGGTACAGGTCAGGTCAAATACCAACATACTGATACAGTTCAAATACCAATATCCTGGTACAGGTCAGGTCAAATACCAACATACTGATACAGGTCAAATACCAACATACTGATACAGGTCAGGTCAAATACCAACATACTGGTACAGGGCAGGTCAAATACCAACATCCTGGTACAGGTCAGGTCAAATACCAACATACTGGTACAGGTCAAATACCAATATCCTGATACAGGTCAAATACCAATATCCTGGTACAGGTCAAATACCAACATACTGATACAGGTCAAATACCAACATACTGATACAGGTCAAATACCAATATCCTGATACAGGTCAAATACCAACATACTGATACAGGTCAGATCAAATACCAACATCCTGGTACAGGTCAAATACCAACATACTGATACAGTTCAAATACCAACATCCTGGTACAGGTCAAATACCAACATACTGATACAGGTCAAAAACCAACATCCTGGTACAGGTCAGGTCAAATACCAACATACTGATACAGGTCAAATACCAACATACTGATACAGGTCAGGTCAAATACCAACATACTGATACAGGTCAAATACCAACATACTGATACAGGTCAGGTCAAATACCAACATCCTGATACATGGCAGGTCAAATACCAACATCCTGATACAGGTCAAATACCAACATACTGATACAGGTCAGGTCAAATACCAACATACTGATACAGGGCAGGTCAAATACCAACATCCTGATACAGGTCAAATACCAACATACTGATACAGGGCAGGTCAAATACCAACATCCTTATACAGGTCTAATACCAACATCCTGATACAGGTCAGGTCAAATACCAACATACTGATACAGGTCAGGTCAAATACCAACATCCTGATACAGGTCAAATACCAACATATTGATACAGGTCAAATACCAACATACTGAAACAGGTCAAATACCAACATACTGGTACAGGGCAGGTCAAATACCAACATCCTGGTACAGGTCAGGTCAAATACCAACATACTGATACAGGTCAGGTCAAATACCAACATCCTGATACATGGCAGGTCAAATAACAACATCCTGATACAGGTCAAATACCAACATACTGATACAGGTCAGGTCAAATACCAACATACTGATACAGGGCAGGTCAAAAACCAACATCCTGATACAGGTCAAATACCAACATACTGATACAGGGAAGGTCAAATACCAACATCCTGATACAGGTCAAATACCAACATCCTGATACAGGTCAGGTCAAATACCAACATACTGATACAGGTCAGGTCAAATACCAACATCCTGATACAGGTCAAATACCAACATATTGATACAGGTCAGGTCAAATACCAACATACTCAAACAGGTCAAATACCAACATACTGGTACAGGGCAGGTCAAATACCAACATCCTGGTACATTTCAGGTCAAATACCAACATACTGATACAGGTCAGGTCAAATACCAACATCCTGATACAGGTCAGGTCAAATACCAATATCCTGATACAGGTCAAATACCAACATACTGATACAGGTCAGGTCAAATACCAACATCCTGGTACAGGTCAGGTCAAATACCAACATACTGATACAGGTCAACTACCAACATATTGATACAGGTCAAATACCAACATACTGATACAGGTCAGGTCAAATACCAACATACTGAAACAGGTCAAATACCAACATACTGGTACAGGGCAGGTCAAATACCAACATCCTGGTACAGGTCAGGTCAAATACCAATATCCTGATACAGGTCAGGTCAAATACCAACATACTGGTACAGGTCACGTCAAATACCAACATCCTGATACAGGTCAGGTCAAATACCAATATCCTGATACAGGTCAAATACCAATATCCTGATACAGGTCAAATACCAACATACTGACACAGGTCAAATACCAACATACTGACACAGGTCAAATACCAACATACTGATACAGGTCAGGTCAAATACCAACATACTGGTACAGGTCAAATACCAACATCCTGATACAGGTCAAATACCAACATACAATACAGGGCAGGTCAAATACCAACATACTGATACAGGTCAAATACCAACATACTGGTACAGGTCAGGTCAAATACCAACATACTGACACAGGTCAAATACCAACATACTGACACAGGTCAAATACCAACATACCTATACAGGTCAAATACCAACATACTGGTACAGGTCAAATACCAACATACTGATACAGGTCAAATACCAACATACTGATACAGGTCAAATACCAACATACTGATACAGGTCAGGTCAAATACCAACATCCTGGTACAGGTCAAATACCAATATCCTGGTACAGGTCAAATACCAACATACCGATACAGGTCAAATACCAACATACTGATACAGGTCAAATACCAACATCCTGATACAGTTCAAATACCAATATCCTGGTACAGGTCAGGTCAAATACCAACATACTGATACAGGTCAAATACCAACATACTGATACAGTTCAAATACCAATATCCTGGTACAGGTCAAATACCAACATACTGATACAGGTCAGGTCAAATAACAACATACTGATACAGTTCAAATACCAATATCCTGGTACAGGTCAGGTCAAATACCAATATCCTGATACAGGTCAGGTCAAATACCAACATACTGGTACAGGGCAGGTCAAATACCAACATACTGGTACAGGTCAGGTCAAATACCAACATACTGATACAGGTCAGGTCAAATACCAACATCCTGATACAGGTCAGGTCAAATACCAATATCCTGATACAGGTCAAATAACAATATCCTGATACAGGTCAAATACCAACATACTGACACAGGTCAAATACCAACATACTGACACAGGTCAAATACCAACATACTGATACAGGACAGGTCAAATACCAACATACTGGTACAGGTCAAATACCAACATCCTGATACAGGTCAAATACCAACATACAATACAGGGCAGGTCAAATACCAACATACTGATACAGGTCAAATACCAACATACTGGTACAGGTCAGGTCAAATACCAACATACTGACACAGGTCAAATACCAACATACTGACACAGGTCAAATACCAACATACCTATACAGGTCAAATACCAACATACTGGTACAGGTCAAATACCAACATACTGATACAGGTCTAATACCAACATACTGATACAGGTCAAATACCAACATACTGATACAGGTCAGGTCAAATACCAACATCCTGGTACAGGTCAAATACCAATATCCTGGTACAGGTCAAATACCAACATACCGATACAGGTCAAATACCAACATACTGATACAGGTCAAATACCAACATCCTGATACAGTTCAAATACCAATATCCTGGTACAGGTCAGGTCAAATACCAACATACTGATACAGGTCAAATACCAACATACTGATACAGTTCAAATACCAATATCCTGGTACAGGTCAGGTCAAATACCAACATACTGATACAGTTCAAATACCAATATCCTGGTACAGGTCAGGTCAAATACCAACATACTGATACAGGTCAAATACCAACATACTGATACAGGTCAGGTCAAATACCAACATACTGGTACAGGGCAGGTCAAATACCAACATCCTGGTACAGGTCAGGTCAAATACCAACATACTGGTACAGGTCAAATACCAATATCCTGATACAGGTCAAATACCAATATCCTGGTACAGGTCAAATACCAACATACTGATACAGGTTAAATACCAACATACTGATACAGGTCAAATACCAATATCCTGATACAGGTCAAATACCAACATACTGATACAGGTCAGATCAAATACCAACATACTGATACAGTTCAAATACCAACATCCTGGTACAGGTCAAATACCAACATACTGATACAGGTCAAAAACCAACATCCTGGTACAGGTCAGGTCAAATACCAACATACTGATACAGGTCAAATACCAACATACTGATACAGGTCAGGTCAAATACCAACATACTGATACAGGTCAAATACCAACATACTGATACAGGTCAGGTCAAATACCAACATACTGATACAGGGCAGGTCAAATACCAACATCCTGATACAGGTCAAATACCAACATACTGATACAGGGCAGGTCAAATACCAACATCCTGATACAGGTCAAATACCAACATCCTGATACAGGTCAGGTCAAATACCAACATACTGATACAGGTCAGGTCAAATACCAACATCCTGATACAGGTCAAATACCAACATATTGATACAGGTCAGGTCAAATACCAACATACTGAAACAGGTCAAATACCAACATACTGGTACAGGGCAGGTCAAATACCAACATCCTGGTACAGGTCAGGTCAAATACCAACATACTGATACAGGTCAGGTCAAATACCAACATCCTGATACAGGTCAGGTCAAATACCAAAATCCTGATACAGGTCAAATACCAACATACTGATACAGGTCAGGTCAAATACCAACATCCTGGTACAGGTCAGGTCAAATACCAACATACTGATACAGGTCAACTACCAACATATTGATACAGGTCAAATACCAACATACTGATACAGGTCAGGTCAAATACCAACATACTGAAACAGGTCAAATACCAACATACTGGTACAGGGCAGGTCAAATACCAACATCCTGGTACAGGTCAGGTCAAATACCAATATCCTGATACAGGTCAGGTCAAATACCAACATACTGGTACAGGGCAGGTCAAATACCAACATACTGGTACAGGTCAGGTCAAATACCAACATACTGATACAGGTCAGGTCAAATACCAACATCCTGATACAGGTCAGGTCAAATACCAATATCCTGGTACAGGTCAGGTCAAATACCAACATACTGATACAGGTCAAATACCAACATACTGATACAGTTCAAATACCAATATCCTGGTACAGGTCAGGTCAAATACCAACATACTGATACAGTTCAAATACCAATATCCTGGTACAGGTCAGGTCAAATACCAACATACTGATACAGGTCAAATACCAACATACTGATACAGGTCAGGTCAAATACCAACATACTGGTACAGGGCAGGTCAAATACCAACATCCTGGTACAGGTCAGGTCAAATACCAACATACTGGTACAGGTCAAATACCAATATCCTGATACAGGTCAAATACCAATATCCTGGTACAGGTCAAATACCAACATACTGATACAGGTCAAATACCAACATACTGATACAGGTCAAATACCAATATCCTGATACAGGTCAAATACCAACATACTGATACAGGTCAGATCAAATACCAACATCCTGGTACAGGTCAAATACCAACATACTGATACAGTTCAAATACCAACATCCTGGTACAGGTCAAATACCAACATACTGATACAGGTCAAAAACCAACATCCTGGTACAGGTCAGGTCAAATACCAACATACTGATACAGGTCAAATACCAACATACTGATACAGGTCAGGTCAAATACCAACATACTGATACAGGTCAAATACCAACATACTGATACAGGTCAGGTCAAATACCAACATCCTGATACATGGCAGGTCAAATACCAACATCCTGATACAGGTCAAATACCAACATACTGATACAGGTCAGGTCAAATACCAACATACTGATACAGGGCAGGTCAAATACCAACATCCTGATACAGGTCAAATACCAACATACTGATACAGGGCAGGTCAAATACCAACATCCTTATACAGGTCTAATACCAACATCCTGATACAGGTCAGGTCAAATACCAACATACTGATACAGGTCAGGTCAAATACCAACATCCTGATACAGGTCAAATACCAACATATTGATACAGGTCAAATACCAACATACTGAAACAGGTCAAATACCAACATACTGGTACAGGGCAGGTCAAATACCAACATCCTGGTACAGGTCAGGTCAAATACCAACATACTGATACAGGTCAGGTCAAATACCAACATCCTGATACAGGTCAGGTCAAATACCAAAATCCTGATACAGGTCAAATACCAACATATAGATACAGGTCAGGTCAAATACCAACATCCTGGTACAGGTCAGGTCAAATACCAACATACTGATACAGGTCAACTACCAACATATTGATACAGGTCAAATACCAACATACTGATACAGGTCAGGTCAAATACCAACATACTGAAACAGGTCAAATACCAACATACTGGTACAGGGCAGGTCAAATACCAACATCCTGGTACAGGTCAGGTCAAATACCAATATCCTGATACAGGTCAGGTCAAATACCAACATACTGGTACAGGGCAGGTCAAATACCAACATACTGGTACAGGTCAGGTCAAATACCAACATACTGATACAGGTCAGGTCAAATACCAACATCCTGATACAGGTCAGGTCAAATACCAATATCCTGATACAGGTCAAATACCAATATCCTGATACAGGTCAAATACCAACATACTGACACAGGTCAAATACCAACATACTGACACAGGTCAAATACCAACATACTGATACAGGTCAGGTCAAATACCAACATACTGGTACAGGTTAAATACCAACATCCTGATACAGGTCAAATACCAACATACAATACAGGGCAGGTCAAATACCAACATACTGATACAGGTCAAATACCAACATACTGGTACAGGTCAGGTTAAATACCAACATACTGACACAGGTCAAATACCAACATACTGACACAGGTCAAATACCAACATACCTATACAGGTCAAATACCAACATACTGGTACAGGTCAAATACCAACATACTGATACAGGTCAAATACCAACATACTGATACAGGTCAAATACCAACATACTGATACAGGTCAGGTCAAATAGCAACATCCTGGTACAGGTCAAATACCAATATCCTGGTACAGGTCAAATACCAACATACTGATACAGGTCAAATACCAACATACTGATACAGGTCAAATACCAACATCCTGATACAGTTCAAATACCAATATCCTGGTACAGGTCAAATACCAACATCCTGGTACAGGTCAGGTCAAATACCAACATACTGATACAGGTCAAATACCAACATACTGATACAGTTCAAATACCAATATCCTGGTACAGGTCAGGTCAAATACCAACATACTGATACAGTTCAAATACCAATATCCTGGTACAGGTCAGGTCAAATACCAACATACTGATACAGGTCAAATACCAATATCCTGGTACAGGGCAGGTCAAATACCAACATACTGATACAGGTCAAATACCAACATACTGATACAGGTCAGGTCAAATACCAACATACTGGTACAGGGCAGGTCAAATACCAACATCCTGGTACAGGTCAGGTCAAATACCAACATACTGGTACAGGTCAAATACCAATATCCTGATACAGGTCAAATACCAATATCCTGGTACAGGTCAAATACCAACATACTGATACAGGTCAAATACCAACATACTGATACAGGTCAAATACCAATATCCTGATACAGGTCAAATACCAACATACTGATACAGGTCAGGTCAAATACCAACATACTGGTACAGGGCAGGTCAAATACCAACATACTGGTACAGGTCAGGTCAAATACCAACATACTGATATAGGTCACGTCAAATACCAACATCCTGATACAGGTCAGGTCAAATACCAATATCCTGATACAGGTCAAATACCAATATCCTGATACAGGTCAAATACCAACATACTGACACAGGTCAAATACCAACATACTGACACAGGTCAAATACCAACATACTGATACAGGTCAGGTCAAATACCAACATACTGGTACAGGTCAAATACCAACATCCTGATACAGGTCAAATACCAACATACAATACAGGGCAGGTCAAATACCAACATACTGATACAGGTCAAATACCAACATACTGGTACAGGTCAGGTCAAATACCAACATACCTATACAGGTCAAATACCAACATACTGGTACAGGTCAAATACCAACATACTGATACAGGTCAAATACCAACATACTGATACAGGTCAAATACCAACATACTGATACAGGTCAGGTCAAATACCAACATCCTGGTACAGGTCAAATACCAATATCCTGGTACAGGTCAAATACCAACATACCGATACAGGTCAAATACCAACATACTGATACAGGTCAAATACCAACATCCTGATACAGTTCAAATACCAATATCCTGGTACAGGTCAGGTCAAATACCAACATACTGATACAGGTCAAATACCAACATACTGATACAGTTCAAATACCAATATCCTGGTACAGGTCAAATACCAACATACTGATACAGGTCAGGTCAAATAACAACATACTGATACAGTTCAAATACCAATATCCTGGTACAGGTCAGGTCAAATACCAATATCCTGATACAGGTCAGGTCAAATACCAACATACTGGTACAGGGCAGGTCAAATACCAACATACTGGTACAGGTCAGGTCAAATACCAACATACTGATACAGGTCAGGTCAAATACCAACATCCTGATACAGGTCAGGTCAAATACCAATATCCTGATACAGGTCAAATACCAATATCCTGATACAGGTCAAATACCAACATACTGACACAGGTCAAATACCAACATACTGACACAGGTCAAATACCAACATACTGATACAGGTCAGGTCAAATACCAACATACTGGTACAGGTTAAATACCAACATCCTGATACAGGTCAAATACCAACATACAATACAGGGCAGGTCAAATACCAACATACTGATACAGGTCAAATACCAACATACTGGTACAGGTCAGGTTAAATACCAACATACTGACACAGGTCAAATACCAACATACTGACACAGGTCAAATACCAACATACCTATACAGGTCAAATACCAACATACTGGTACAGGTCAAATACCAACATACTGATACAGGTCAAATACCAACATACTGATACAGGTCAAATACCAACATACTGATACAGGTCAGGTCAAATAGCAACATCCTGGTACAGGTCAAATACCAATATCCTGGTACAGGTCAAATACCAACATACTGATACAGGTCAAATACCAACATACTGATACAGGTCAAATACCAACATCCTGATACAGTTCAAATACCAATATCCTGGTACAGGTCAAATACCAACATCCTGGTACAGGTCAGGTCAAATACCAACATACTGATACAGGTCAAATACCAACATACTGATACAGTTCAAATACCAATATCCTGGTACAGGTCAGGTCAAATACCAACATACTGATACAGTTCAAATACCAATATCCTGGTACAGGTCAGGTCAAATACCAACATACTGATACAGGTCAAATACCAATATCCTGGTACAGGGCAGGTCAAATACCAACATACTGATACAGGTCAAATACCAACATACTGATACAGGTCAGGTCAAATACCAACATACTGGTACAGGGCAGGTCAAATACCAACATCCTGGTACAGGTCAGGTCAAATACCAACATACTGGTACAGGTCAAATACCAATATCCTGATACAGGTCAAATACCAATATCCTGGTACAGGTCAAATACCAACATACTGATACAGGTCAAATACCAACATACTGATACAGGTCAAATACCAATATCCTGATACAGGTCAAATACCAACATACTGATACAGGTCAGGTCAAATACCAACATACTGGTACAGGGCAGGTCAAATACCAACATACTGGTACAGGTCAGGTCAAATACCAACATACTGATATAGGTCACGTCAAATACCAACATCCTGATACAGGTCAGGTCAAATACCAATATCCTGATACAGGTCAAATACCAATATCCTGATACAGGTCAAATACCAACATACTGACACAGGTCAAATACCAACATACTGACACAGGTCAAATACCAACATACTGATACAGGTCAGGTCAAATACCAACATACTGGTACAGGTCAAATACCAACATCCTGATACAGGTCAAATACCAACATACAATACAGGGCAGGTCAAATACCAACATACTGATACAGGTCAAATACCAACATACTGGTACAGGTCAGGTCAAATACCAACATACTGACACAGGTCAAATACCAACATACTGACACAGGTCAAATACCAACATACCTATACAGGTCAAATACCAACATACTGGTACAGGTCAAATACCAACATACTGATACAGGTCAAATACCAACATACTGATACAGGTCAAATACCAACATACTGATACAGGTCAGGTCAAATACCAACATCCTGGTACAGGTCAAATACCAATATCCTGGTACAGGTCAAATACCAACATACCGATACAGGTCAAATACCAACATACTGATACAGGTCAAATACCAACATCCTGATACAGTTCAAATACCAATATCCTGGTACAGGTCAGGTCAAATACCAACATACTGATACAGGTCAAATACCAACATACTGATACAGTTCAAATACCAATATCCTGGTACAGGTCAAATACCAACATACTGATACAGGTCAGGTCAAATAACAACATACTGATACAGTTCAAATACCAATATCCTGGTACAGGTCAGGTCAAATACCAATATCCTGATACAGGTCAGGTCAAATACCAACATACTGGTACAGGGCAGGTCAAATACCAACATACTGGTACAGGTCAGGTCAAATACCAACATACTGATACAGGTCAGGTCAAATACCAACATCCTGATACAGGTCAGGTCAAATACCAATATCCTGATACAGGTCAAATAACAATATCCTGATACAGGTCAAATACCAACATACTGACACAGGTCAAATACCAACATACTGACACAGGTCAAATACCAACATACTGATACAGGACAGGTCAAATACCAACATACTGGTACAGGTCAAATACCAACATCCTGATACAGGTCAAATACCAACATACAATACAGGGCAGGTCAAATACCAACATACTGATACAGGTCAAATACCAACATACTGGTACAGGTCAGGTCAAATACCAACATACTGACACAGGTCAAATACCAACATACTGACACAGGTCAAATACCAACATACCTATACAGGTCAAATACCAACATACTGGTACAGGTCAAATACCAACATACTGATACAGGTCAAATACCAACATACTGATACAGGTCAAATACCAACATACTGATACAGGTCAGGTCAAATACCAACATCCTGGTACAGGTCAAATACCAATATCCTGGTACAGGTCAAATACCAACATACCGATACAGGTCAAATACCAACATACTGATACAGGTCAAATACCAACATCCTGATACAGTTCAAATACCAATATCCTGGTACAGGTCAGGTCAAATACCAACATACTGATACAGGTCAAATACCAACATACTGATACAGTTCAAATACCAATATCCTGGTACAGGTCAGGTCAAATACCAACATACTGATACAGTTCAAATACCAATATCCTGGTACAGGTCAGGTCAAATACCAACATACTGATACAGGTCAAATACCAACATACTGATACAGGTCAGGTCAAATACCAACATACTGGTACAGGGCAGGTCAAATACCAACATCCTGGTACAGGTCAGGTCAAATACCAACATACTGGTACAGGTCAAATACCAATATCCTGATACAGGTCAAATACCAATATCCTGGTACAGGTCAAATACCAACATACTGATACAGGTTAAATACCAACATACTGATACAGGTCAAATACCAATATCCTGATACAGGTCAAATACCAACATACTGATACAGGTCAGATCAAATACCAACATACTGATACAGTTCAAATACCAACATCCTGGTACAGGTCAAATACCAACATACTGATACAGGTCAAAAACCAACATCCTGGTACAGGTCAGGTCAAATACCAACATACTGATACAGGTCAAATACCAACATACTGATACAGGTCAGGTCAAATACCAACATACTGATACAGGTCAAATACCAACATACTGATACAGGTCAGGTCAAATACCAACATACTGATACAGGGCAGGTCAAATACCAACATCCTGATACAGGTCAAATACCAACATACTGATACAGGGCAGGTCAAATACCAACATCCTGATACAGGTCAAATACCAACATCCTGATACAGGTCAGGTCAAATACCAACATACTGATACAGGTCAGGTCAAATACCAACATCCTGATACAGGTCAAATACCAACATATTGATACAGGTCAGGTCAAATACCAACATACTGAAACAGGTCAAATACCAACATACTGGTACAGGGCAGGTCAAATACCAACATCCTGGTACAGGTCAGGTCAAATACCAACATACTGATACAGGTCAGGTCAAATACCAACATCCTGATACAGGTCAGGTCAAATACCAAAATCCTGATACAGGTCAAATACCAACATACTGATACAGGTCAGGTCAAATACCAACATCCTGGTACAGGTCAGGTCAAATACCAACATACTGATACAGGTCAACTACCAACATATTGATACAGGTCAAATACCAACATACTGATACAGGTCAGGTCAAATACCAACATACTGAAACAGGTCAAATACCAACATACTGGTACAGGGCAGGTCAAATACCAACATCCTGGTACAGGTCAGGTCAAATACCAATATCCTGATACAGGTCAGGTCAAATACCAACATACTGGTACAGGGCAGGTCAAATACCAACATACTGGTACAGGTCAGGTCAAATACCAACATACTGATACAGGTCAGGTCAAATACCAACATCCTGATACAGGTCAGGTCAAATACCAATATCCTGGTACAGGTCAGGTCAAATACCAACATACTGATACAGGTCAAATACCAACATACTGATACAGTTCAAATACCAATATCCTGGTACAGGTCAGGTCAAATACCAACATACTGATACAGTTCAAATACCAATATCCTGGTACAGGTCAGGTCAAATACCAACATACTGATACAGGTCAAATACCAACATACTGATACAGGTCAGGTCAAATACCAACATACTGGTACAGGGCAGGTCAAATACCAACATCCTGGTACAGGTCAGGTCAAATACCAACATACTGGTACAGGTCAAATACCAATATCCTGATACAGGTCAAATACCAATATCCTGGTACAGGTCAAATACCAACATACTGATACAGGTCAAATACCAACATACTGATACAGGTCAAATACCAATATCCTGATACAGGTCAAATACCAACATACTGATACAGGTCAGATCAAATACCAACATCCTGGTACAGGTCAAATACCAACATACTGATACAGTTCAAATACCAACATCCTGGTACAGGTCAAATACCAACATACTGATACAGGTCAAAAACCAACATCCTGGTACAGGTCAGGTCAAATACCAACATACTGATACAGGTCAAATACCAACATACTGATACAGGTCAGGTCAAATACCAACATACTGATACAGGTCAAATACCAACATACTGATACAGGTCAGGTCAAATACCAACATCCTGATACATGGCAGGTCAAATACCAACATCCTGATACAGGTCAAATACCAACATACTGATACAGGTCAGGTCAAATACCAACATACTGATACAGGGCAGGTCAAATACCAACATCCTGATACAGGTCAAATACCAACATACTGATACAGGGCAGGTCAAATACCAACATCCTTATACAGGTCTAATACCAACATCCTGATACAGGTCAGGTCAAATACCAACATACTGATACAGGTCAGGTCAAATACCAACATCCTGATACAGGTCAAATACCAACATATTGATACAGGTCAAATACCAACATACTGAAACAGGTCAAATACCAACATACTGGTACAGGGCAGGTCAAATACCAACATCCTGGTACAGGTCAGGTCAAATACCAACATACTGATACAGGTCAGGTCAAATACCAACATCCTGATACAGGTCAGGTCAAATACCAAAATCCTGATACAGGTCAAATACCAACATATAGATACAGGTCAGGTCAAATACCAACATCCTGGTACAGGTCAGGTCAAATACCAACATACTGATACAGGTCAACTACCAACATATTGATACAGGTCAAATACCAACATACTGATACAGGTCAGGTCAAATACCAACATACTGAAACAGGTCAAATACCAACATACTGGTACAGGGCAGGTCAAATACCAACATCCTGGTACAGGTCAGGTCAAATACCAATATCCTGATACAGGTCAGGTCAAATACCAACATACTGGTACAGGGCAGGTCAAATACCAACATACTGGTACAGGTCAGGTCAAATACCAACATACTGATACAGGTCAGGTCAAATACCAACATCCTGATACAGGTCAGGTCAAATACCAATATCCTGATACAGGTCAAATACCAATATCCTGATACAGGTCAAATACCAACATACTGACACAGGTCAAATACCAACATACTGACACAGGTCAAATACCAACATACTGATACAGGTCAGGTCAAATACCAACATACTGGTACAGGTTAAATACCAACATCCTGATACAGGTCAAATACCAACATACAATACAGGGCAGGTCAAATACCAACATACTGATACAGGTCAAATACCAACATACTGGTACAGGTCAGGTTAAATACCAACATACTGACACAGGTCAAATACCAACATACTGACACAGGTCAAATACCAACATACCTATACAGGTCAAATACCAACATACTGGTACAGGTCAAATACCAACATACTGATACAGGTCAAATACCAACATACTGATACAGGTCAAATACCAACATACTGATACAGGTCAGGTCAAATAGCAACATCCTGGTACAGGTCAAATACCAATATCCTGGTACAGGTCAAATACCAACATACTGATACAGGTCAAATACCAACATACTGATACAGGTCAAATACCAACATCCTGATACAGTTCAAATACCAATATCCTGGTACAGGTCAAATACCAACATCCTGGTACAGGTCAGGTCAAATACCAACATACTGATACAGGTCAAATACCAACATACTGATACAGTTCAAATACCAATATCCTGGTACAGGTCAGGTCAAATACCAACATACTGATACAGTTCAAATACCAATATCCTGGTACAGGTCAGGTCAAATACCAACATACTGATACAGGTCAAATACCAATATCCTGGTACAGGGCAGGTCAAATACCAACATACTGATACAGGTCAAATACCAACATACTGATACAGGTCAGGTCAAATACCAACATACTGGTACAGGGCAGGTCAAATACCAACATCCTGGTACAGGTCAGGTCAAATACCAACATACTGGTACAGGTCAAATACCAATATCCTGATACAGGTCAAATACCAATATCCTGGTACAGGTCAAATACCAACATACTGATACAGGTCAAATACCAACATACTGATACAGGTCAAATACCAATATCCTGATACAGGTCAAATACCAACATACTGATACAGGTCAGATCAAATACCAACATACTGATACAGTTCAAATACCAACATCCTGGTACAGGTCAGGTCAAATACCAACATACTGATACAGGGCAGGTCAAATACCAACATCCTGATACAGGTCAGGTCAAATACCAACATACTGATACAGTTCAAATACCAATATCCTGGTACAGGTCAGGTCAAATACCAATATCCTGATACAAGTCAAATACCAACATACTGATACAGGTCAGGTCAAATACCAACATCCTGGTACAGGTCAGGTCAAATACCAACATACTGATACAGGTCAAATACCAACATATTGATACAGGTCAAATACCAACATACTGATACAGGGCAGGTCAAATACCAACATCCTGGTACAGGTCAGGTCAAATACCAACATACTGATACAGGTCAGGTCAAATACCAACATCCTGATACAGGTCAAATACCAACATATTGATACAGGTCAGGTCAAATACCAACATACTGAAACAGGTCAAATACCAACATACTGGTACAGGGCAGGTCAAATACCAACATCCTGGTACAGGTCAGGTCAAATACCAACATACTGATACAGGTCAGGTCAAATACCAACATCCTGATACAGGTCAGGTCAAATACCAAAATCCTGATACAGGTCAAATACCAACATATTGATACAGGTCAAATACCAACATACTGATACAGGTCAGGTCAAATACCAACATACTGAAACAGGTCAAATACCAACATACTGGTACAGGGCAGGTCAAATACCAACATCCTGGTACAGGTCAGGTCAAATACCAATATCCTGATACAGGTCAGGTCAAATACCAACATACTGGTACAGGGCAGGTCAAATACCAACATACTGGTACAGGTCAGGTCAAATACCAACATACTGATACAGGTCAGGTCAAATACCAACATCCTGATACAGGTCAGGTCAAATACCAATATCCTGATACAGGTCAAATACCAATATCCTGATACAGGTCAAATACCAACATACTGACACAGGTCAAATACCAACATACTGATACAGGTCAGGTCAAATACCAACATACTGGTACAGGTTAAATACCAACATCCTGATACAGGTCAAATACCAACATACAATACAGGGCAGGTCAAATACCAACATACTGATACAGGTCAAATACCAACATACTGGTACAGGTCAGGTCAAATACCAACATACCTATACAGGTCAAATACCAACATACTGGTACAGGTCAAATACCAACATACTGATACAGGTCAAATACCAACATACTGATACAGGTCAAATACCAACATACGGATACAGGTCAGGTCAAATACCAACATCCTGGTACAGGTCAAATACCAATATCCTGGTACAGGTCAAATACCAACATACTGATACAGGTCAAATACCAACATACTGATACAGGTCAAATACCAACATCCTGATACAGTTCAAATACCAATATCCTGGTACAGGTCAAATACCAACATACTGGTACAGGTCAGGTCAAATACCAACATACTGATACAGGTCAAATACCAACATCCTGATACAGTTCAAATACCAATATCCTGGTACAGGTCAAATACCAACATCCTGGTACAGGTCAGGTCAAATACCAACATACTGATACAGGTCAAATACCAACATACTGATACAGTTCAAATACCAATATCCTGGTACAGGTCAGGTCAAATACCAACATACTGATACAGTTCAAATACCAATATCCTGGTACAGGTCAGGTCAAATACCAACATACTGATACAGGTCAAATACCAACATACTGATACAGGTCAGGTCAAATACCAACATACTGGTACAGGGCAGGTCAAATACCAACATCCTGGTACAGGTCAGGTCAAATACCAACATACTGGTACAGGTCAAATACCAATATCCTGATACAGGTCAAATACCAATATCCTGGTACAGGTCAAATACCAACATACTGATACAGGTCAAATACCAACATACTGATACAGGTCAAATACCAATATCCTGATACAGGTCAAATACCAACATACTGATACAGGTCAGATCAAATACCAACATACTGATACAGTTCAAATACCAACATCCTGGTACAGGTCAGGTCAAATACCAACATACTGATACAGGGCAGGTCAAATACCAACATCCTGATACAGGTCAGGTCAAATACCAACATACTGATACAGTTCAAATACCAATATCCTGGTACAGGTCAGGTCAAATACCAATATCCTGATACAAGTCAAATACCAACATACTGATACAGGTCAGGTCAAATACCAACATCCTGGTACAGGTCAGGTCAAATACCAACATACTGATACAGGTCAAATACCAACATATTGATACAGGTCAAATACCAACATACTGATACAGGTCAGGTCAAATACCAACATACTGAAACAGGTAAAATACCAACATACTGATACAGGGCAGGTCAAATACCAACATCCTGGTACAGGTCAGGTCAAATACCAACATACTGATACAGGTCAGGTCAAATACCAACATCCTGATACAGGTCAGGTCAAATACCAATATCCTGATACAGGTCAAATACCAATATCCTGATACAGGTCAAATACCAACATACTGACACAGGTCAAATACCAACATACTGACACAGGTCAAATACCAACATACTGATACAGGTCAAATACCAACATACTGGTACAGGTCAGGTCAAATACCAACATACTGGTACAGGGCAGGTCAAATACCAATATCCTGATACAGGTCAAATACCAACATACAATACAGGGCAGGTCAAATACCAATATCCTGATACAGGTCAAACACCAACATACTGGTACAGGTCAAATACCAACATACTGATACAGGTCAAATACCAACATACTGGTACAGGTCAGGTCAAATACCAACATCCTGATACAGGTCAAATACCAACATACTGATACAGGTCAAATACCAACATACTGATACAGGTCAGGTCAAATACCAACATACTGGTACAGGTCAGGTCAAATACCAACATACTGGTACAGGTCAAATACCAACATACTGATACAGGTCAGGTCAAATACCAACATACTGGTACAGGGCAGGTCAAATACCAATATCCTGATACAGGTCAAATACCAACATACTGACACAGGTCAAATACCAACATACTGATACAGGTCAGGTCAAACACCAACATACTGGTACAGGTCAAATACCAACATACTGATACAGGTCAAATACCAACATACTGGTACAGGTCAGGTCAAATACCAACATCATGATACAGGTCAAATACCAACATACTGATACAGGTCAAATACCAACATACTGATACAGGTCAGGTCAAATACCAACATACTGATACAGGTCAGGTCAAATACCAACATACTGGTACAGGTCAAATACCAATATCCTGATACAGGTCAAATACCAATATCCTGGTACAGGTCAAATACCAACATACTGATACAGGTCAAATACCAACATACTGATACAGGTCAAATACCAATATCCTGATACAGGTCAAATACCAACATACTGATACAGGTCAGGTCAAATACCAACATACTGGTACAGGGCAGGTCAAATACCAACATCCTGGTACAGGTCAGGTCAAATACCAACATACTGGTACAGGTCAAATACCAATATCCTGATACAGGTCAAATACCAATATCCTGGTACAGGTCAAATACCAACATACTGATACAGGTCAAATACCAACATACTGATACAGGTCAAATACCAATATCCTGATACAGGTCAAATACCAACATACTGATACAGGTCAGATCAAATACCAACATACTGATACAGTTCAAATACCAACATCCTGGTACAGGTCAGGTCAAATACCAACATACTGATACAGGGCAGGTCAAATACCAACATCCTGATACAGGTCAGGTCAAATACCAACATACTGATACAGTTCAAATACCAATATCCTGGTACAGGTCAGGTCAAATACCAATATCCTGATACAGGTCAAATACCAACATACTGATACAGGTCAGGTCAAATACCAACATCCTGGTACAGGTCAGGTCAAATACCAACATACTGATACAGGTCAAATACCAACATATTGATACAGGTCAAATACCAACATACTGATACAGGTCAGGTCAAATACCAACATACTGAAACAGGTCAAATACCAACATACTGATACAGGGCAGGTCAAATACCAACATCCTGGTACAGGTCAGGTCAAATACCAACATACTGATACAGGTCAGGTCAAATACCAACATCCTGATACAGGTCAGGTCAAATACCAATATCCTGATACAGGTCAAATACCAATATCCTGATACAGGTCAAATACCAACATACTGACACAGGTCAAATACCAACATACTGACACAGGTCAAATACCAACATACTGATACAGGTCAAATACCAACATACTGGTACAGGTCAGGTCAAATACCAACATACTGGTACAGGGCAGGTCAAATACCAACATACTGGTACAGGTCAGGTCAAATACCAACATACTGGTACAGGTCAGGTCAAATACCAACATACTGGTACAGGGCAGGTCAAATACCAACATACTGGTACAGGTCAGGTCAAATACCAACATACTGGTACAGGTCAGGTCAAATACCAACATACTGGTACAGGTCAGGTCAAATACCAACATACTGGTACAGGTCAGGTCAAATACCAACATACTGGTACAGGGCAGGTCAAATACCAATATCCTGATACAGGTCAAATACCAACATACTGACACAGGTCAAATACCAACATACTGACACAGGTCAAATACCAACATACTGATACAGGTCAAATACCAACATACTGGTACAGGTCAGGTCAAATACCAACATCCTGATACAGGTCAGGTCAAATACCAATATCCTGATACAGGTCAAATACCAACATACTGACACAGGTCAAATACCAACATACTGATACAGGTCAGGTCAAACACCAACATACTGGTACAGGTCAAATACCAACATACTGATACAGGTCAAATACCAACATACTGGTACAGGTCAGGTCAAATACCAACATCCTGATACAGGTCAAATACCAACATACTGATACAGGTCAAATACCAACATACTGATACAGGTCAGGTCAAATACCAACATACTGGTACAGGTCAGGTCAAATACCAACATACTGGTACAGGTCAAATACCAACATACTGATACAGGTCAGGTCAAATACCAACATACTGGTACAGGGCAGGTCAAATACCAATATCCTGATACAGGTCAAATACCAACATACTGACACAGGTCAAATACCAACATACTGATACAGGTCAGGTCAAACACCAACATACTGGTACAGGTCAAATACCAACATACTGATACAGGTCAAATACCAACATACTGATACAGGTCAAATACCAACATACTGATACAGGTCAGGTCAAATACCAACATACTGATACAGGTCAGGTCAAATACCAACATACTGGTACAGGTCAAATACCAATATCCTGATACAGGTAAAATACCAATATCCTGGTACAGGTCAAATACCAACATACTGATACAGGTCAAATACCAACATACTGGTACAGGTCAGGTCAAATACCAACATACTGATACAGGTCAAATACCAACATACTGATACAGGTCAGGTCAAATACCAACATCCTGATACATGGCAGGTCAAATAACAACATCCTGATACAGGTCAAATACCAACATACTGATACAGGTCAGGTCAAATACCAACATCCTGATACAGGTCAAATACCAACATACTGATACAGGTCAGGTCAAATACCAACATACTGATACAGGTCAAATACCAACATACTGATACAGGTCAGGTGAAATACCAACATCCTGATACAGGTCAGGTCAAATACCAACATCCTGATACAGGTCAAATACCAACATCCTGATACAGGTCAGGTCAAATACCAACATACTGGTACAGGGCAGGTCAAATACCAACATACTGGTACAGGTCAAATACCAACATACTGATACAGGTCAAATACCAACATACTGATACAGGTCAAATACCAACATCCTGGTACAGGTCAGGTCAAATACCAACATCCTGATACAGGTCAAATACCAACATACTGATACAGGTCAGGTCAAATACCAACATACTGATACAGGTCAAATACCAACATACTGATACAGGTCAAATACCAACATACTGATACAGGTCAAATACCAATATCCTGATACAGGTCAAATACCAACATACTGATACAGGTCAAAAACCAACATCCTGGTACAGGTCAGGTCAAATACCAACATCCTGATACAGGTCAAATACCAACATACTGATACAGGTCAGGTCAAATACCAACATCCTGATACAGGTCAAATACCAACATACTGATACAGGGCAGGTCAAATACCAACATCCTGATACAGGTCAAATACCAACATCCTGATACAGGTCAGGTCAAATACCAACATACTGATACAGGTCAGGTCAAATACCAACATCCTGATACAGGTCAAATACCAACATATTGATACAGGTCAGGTCAAATACCAACATACTGAAACAGGTCAAATACCAACATACTGGTACAGGGCAGGTCAAATACCAACATCCTGGTACAGGTCAGGTCAAATACCAACATCCTGATACAGGTCAGGTCAAATACCAATATCCTGATACAGGTCAAATACCAACATACTGATACAGGTCAGGTCAAATACCAACATCCTGGTACAGGTCAGGTCAAATACCAACATACTGATACAGGTCAACTAACAACATATTGATACAGGTCAAATACCAACATACTGATACAGGTCAGGTCAAATACCAACATACTGAAACAGGTCAAATACCAACATACTGGTACAGGGCAGGTCAAATACCAACATCCTGGTACAGGTCAGGTCAAATACCAATATCCTGATACAGGTCAGGTCAAATACCAACATACTGGTACAGGGCAGGTCAAATACCAACATACTGGTACAGGTCAGGTCAAATACCAACATCCTGATACAGGTCAAATACCAACATACTGGTACAGGTCAGGTCAAATACCAACATACTGATACAGGTCAGGTCAAATACCAACATCCTGATACAGGTCAGGTCAAATACCAATATCCTGACACAGGTCAAATACCAACATACTGACACAGGTCAAATACCAACATACTGATACAGGTCAGGTCAAATACCAACATACTGGTACAGGTCAAATACCAACATCCTGATACAGGTCAAATACCAACATACAATACAGGGCAGGTCAAATACCAACATACTGATACAGGTCAAATACCAACATACTGGTACAGGTCAGGTCAAATACCAACATACTGACACAGGTCAAATACCAACATACTGACACAGGTCAAATACCAACATACCTATACAGGTCAAATACCAACATACTGGTACAGGTCAAATACCAACATACTGATACAGGTCAAATACCAACATACTGATACAGGTCAAATACCAACATACTGATACAGGTCAGGTCAAATACCAACATCCTGGTACAGGTCAAATACCAATATCCTGGTACAGGTCAAATACCAACATACTGATACAGGTCAAATACCAACATACTGGTACAGGTCAGGTCAAATACCAACATCCTGATACAGGTCAGGTCAAATACCAACATCCTGGTACAGTTCAAATACCAATATCCTGGTACAGGTCAGGTCAAATACCAACATACTGATACAGGTCAAATACCAACATACTGATACAGTTCAAATACCAATATCCTGGTACAGGTCAGGTCAAATACCAACATACTGATACAGTTCAAATACCAATATCCTGGTACAGGTCAGGTCAAATACCAACATACTGATATAGGTCAGGTCAAATACCAACATCCTGATACAGGTCAGGTCAAATACCAACATCCTGATACAGGTCAAATACCAACATACTGATACAGTTCAAATACCAATATCCTGGTACAGGTCAGGTCAAATACCAACATCCTGATAAAGGTCAGGTCAAATACCAACATACTGATACAGGTCAAATACCAACATACTGATACAGGTCAAATACCAATATCCTGGTACAGGTCAGGTCAAATACCAACATACTGATACAGGTCAAATACCAACATACTGATACAGGTCAAATACCAACATACTGATACAGGTCAAATACCAATATCCTGGTACAGGTCAGGTCAAATACCAACATACTGATACAGGTCAAATACCAACATACTGATACAGGTCAGGTCAAATACCAACATCCTGATACAGGTCAGGTCAAATACCAACATACTGATACAGGTCAAATACCAACATACTGATACATGGCAGGTCAAATACCAATATCCTGATACAGGTCAAATACCAACATACTGATACAGGTCAGGTCAAATACCAACATCCTGATACAGGTCAGGTCAAATACCAACATACTGATACAGGTCAAATACCAATATCCTGATACAGGTCAAATACCAACATACTGATACAGGTCAGGTCAAATACCAACATACTGAAACAGGTCAAATACCAACATACTGGTACAGGGCAGGTCAAATACCAACATCCTGGTACAGGTCAGGTCAAATACCAATATCCTGATACAGGTCAGGTCAAATACCAACATACTGGTACAGGGCAGGTCAAATACCAACATACTGGTACAGGTCAGGTCAAATACCAACATACTGATACAGGTCAGGTCAAATACCAACATCCTGATACAGGTCAGGTCAAATACCAATATCCTGATAGAGGTCAAATACCAATATCCTGATACAGGTCAAATACCAACATACTGACACAGGTCAAATACCAACATACTGATACAGGTCAGGTCAAATACCAACATACTGGTACAGGTCAAATACCAACATCCTGATACAGGTCAAATACCAACATACAATACAGGGCAGGTCAAATACCAACATACTGATACAGGTCAAATACCAACATACTGGTACAGGTCAGGTCAAATACCAACATACTGACACAGGTCAAATACCAACATACTGACACAGGTCAAATACCAACATACCTATACAGGTCAAATACCAACATACTGGTACTGGTCAAATACCAACATACTGATACAGGTCAAATACCAACATACTGATACAGGTCAAATACCAACATACTGATACAGGTCAGGTCAAATACCAACATCCTGGTACAGGTCAAATACCAATATCCTGGTACAGGTCAAATACCAACATACTGATACAGGTCAAATACCAACATACTGGTACAGGTCAGGTCAAATACCAACATCCTGATACAGGTCAGGTCAAATACCAACATCCTGGTACAGTTCAAATACCAACATACTGATACAGGTCAGATACCAACATACTGATACAGTTCAAATACCAATATCCTGGTACAGGTCAGGTCAAATACCAACATACTGATACAGGTCAAATACCAACATACTGATACAGTTCAAATACCAATATCCTGGTACAGGTCAGGTCAAATACCAACATACTGATATAGGTCAGGTCAAATACCAACATCCTGATACAGGTCAGGTCAAATACCAACATCCTGATACAGGTCAAATACCAACATACTGATACAGTTCAAATACCAATATCCTGGTACAGGTCAGGTCAAATACCAACATCCTGATAAAGGTCAGGTCAAATACCAACATACTGATACAGGTCAAATACCAACATACTGATACAGGTCAAATACCAATATCCTGGTACAGGTCAGGTCAAATACCAACATACTGATACAGGTCAAATACCAACATACTGATACAGGTCAAATACCAATATCCTGATACAGGTCAAATACCAACATACTGATACAGGTCAAATACCAATATCCTGGTACAGGTCAGGTCAAATACCAACATACTGATACAGGTCAAATACCAACATACTGATACAGGTCAGGTCAAATACCAACATCCTGATACAGGTCAGGTCAAATACCAACATACTGATACAGGTCAAATACCAACATACTGATACATGGCAGGTCAAATACCAATATCCTGATACAGGTCAAATACCAACATACTGATACAGGTCAGGTCAAATACCAACATCCTGATACAGGTCAGGTCAAATACCAACATATTGATACAGGTCAAATACCAACATACTGATACAGGTCAAATACCAATATCCTGATACAGGTCAAATACCAACATACTGGTACAGGGCAGGTCAAATACCAACATCCTGGTACAGGTCAGGTCAAATACCAATATCCTGATACAGGTCAGGTCAAATACCAACATACTGGTACAGGGCAGGTCAAATACCAACATACTGGTACAGGTCAGGTCAAATACCAACATCCTGATACAGGTCAAATACCAACATACTGGTACAGGTCAGGTCAAATACCAACATACTGATACAGGTCAGGTCAAATACCAACATCCTGATACAGGTCAGGTCAAATACCAATATCCTGACACAGGTCAAATACCAACATACTGACACAGGTCAAATACCAACATACTGATACAGGTCAGGTCAAATACCAACATACTGGTACAGGTCAAATACCAACATCCTGATACAGGTCAAATACCAACATACAATACAGGGCAGGTCAAATACCAACATACTGATACAGGTCAAATACCAACATACTGGTACAGGTCAGGTCAAATACCAACATACTGACACAGGTCAAATACCAACATACTGACACAGGTCAAATACCAACATACCTATACAGGTCAAATACCAACATACTGGTACAGGTCAAATACCAACATACTGATACAGGTCAAATACCAACATACTGATACAGGTCAAATACCAACATACTGATACAGGTCAGGTCAAATACCAACATCCTGGTACAGGTCAAATACCAATATCCTGGTACAGGTCAAATACCAACATACTGATACAGGTCAAATACCAACATACTGGTACAGGTCAGGTCAAATACCAACATCCTGATACAGGTCAGGTCAAATACCAACATCCTGGTACAGTTCAAATACCAATATCCTGGTACAGGTCAGGTCAAATACCAACATACTGATACAGGTCAAATACCAACATACTGATACAGTTCAAATACCAATATCCTGGTACAGGTCAGGTCAAATACCAACATACTGATACAGTTCAAATACCAATATCCTGGTACAGGTCAGGTCAAATACCAACATACTGATATAGGTCAGGTCAAATACCAACATCCTGATACAGGTCAGGTCAAATACCAACATCCTGATACAGGTCAAATACCAACATACTGATACAGTTCAAATACCAATATCCTGGTACAGGTCAGGTCAAATACCAACATCCTGATAAAGGTCAGGTCAAATACCAACATACTGATACAGGTCAAATACCAACATACTGATACAGGTCAAATACCAATATCCTGGTACAGGTCAGGTCAAATACCAACATACTGATACAGGTCAAATACCAACATACTGATACAGGTCAAATACCAACATACTGATACAGGTCAAATACCAATATCCTGGTACAGGTCAGGTCAAATACCAACATACTGATACAGGTCAAATACCAACATACTGATACAGGTCAGGTCAAATACCAACATCCTGATACAGGTCAGGTCAAATACCAACATACTGATACAGGTCAAATACCAACATACTGATACATGGCAGGTCAAATACCAATATCCTGATACAGGTCAAATACCAACATACTGATACAGGTCAGGTCAAATACCAACATCCTGATACAGGTCAGGTCAAATACCAACATACTGATACAGGTCAAATACCAATATCCTGATACAGGTCAAATACCAACATACTGATACAGGTCAGGTCAAATACCAACATACTGAAACAGGTCAAATACCAACATACTGGTACAGGGCAGGTCAAATACCAACATCCTGGTACAGGTCAGGTCAAATACCAATATCCTGATACAGGTCAGGTCAAATACCAACATACTGGTACAGGGCAGGTCAAATACCAACATACTGGTACAGGTCAGGTCAAATACCAACATACTGATACAGGTCAGGTCAAATACCAACATCCTGATACAGGTCAGGTCAAATACCAATATCCTGATAGAGGTCAAATACCAATATCCTGATACAGGTCAAATACCAACATACTGACACAGGTCAAATACCAACATACTGATACAGGTCAGGTCAAATACCAACATACTGGTACAGGTCAAATACCAACATCCTGATACAGGTCAAATACCAACATACAATACAGGGCAGGTCAAATACCAACATACTGATACAGGTCAAATACCAACATACTGGTACAGGTCAGGTCAAATACCAACATACTGACACAGGTCAAATACCAACATACTGACACAGGTCAAATACCAACATACCTATACAGGTCAAATACCAACATACTGGTACTGGTCAAATACCAACATACTGATACAGGTCAAATACCAACATACTGATACAGGTCAAATACCAACATACTGATACAGGTCAGGTCAAATACCAACATCCTGGTACAGGTCAAATACCAATATCCTGGTACAGGTCAAATACCAACATACTGATACAGGTCAAATACCAACATACTGGTACAGGTCAGGTCAAATACCAACATCCTGATACAGGTCAGGTCAAATACCAACATCCTGGTACAGTTCAAATACCAACATACTGATACAGGTCAGATACCAACATACTGATACAGTTCAAATACCAATATCCTGGTACAGGTCAGGTCAAATACCAACATACTGATACAGGTCAAATACCAACATACTGATACAGTTCAAATACCAATATCCTGGTACAGGTCAGGTCAAATACCAACATACTGATATAGGTCAGGTCAAATACCAACATCCTGATACAGGTCAGGTCAAATACCAACATCCTGATACAGGTCAAATACCAACATACTGATACAGTTCAAATACCAATATCCTGGTACAGGTCAGGTCAAATACCAACATCCTGATAAAGGTCAGGTCAAATACCAACATACTGATACAGGTCAAATACCAACATACTGATACAGGTCAAATACCAATATCCTGGTACAGGTCAGGTCAAATACCAACATACTGATACAGGTCAAATACCAACATACTGATACAGGTCAAATACCAATATCCTGATACAGGTCAAATACCAACATACTGATACAGGTCAAATACCAATATCCTGGTACAGGTCAGGTCAAATACCAACATACTGATACAGGTCAAATACCAACATACTGATACAGGTCAGGTCAAATACCAACATCCTGATACAGGTCAGGTCAAATACCAACATACTGATACAGGTCAAATACCAACATACTGATACATGGCAGGTCAAATACCAATATCCTGATACAGGTCAAATACCAACATACTGATACAGGTCAGGTCAAATACCAACATCCTGATACAGGTCAGGTCAAATACCAACATATTGATACAGGTCAAATACCAACATACTGATACAGGTCAAATACCAATATCCTGATACAGGTCAAATACCAACATACTGATACAGGTCAGGTCAAATACCAACATACTGATACAGTTCAAATACCAATATCCTGGTACAGGTCAGGTCAAACACCAACATACTGATACAGGTCAGGTCAAACACCAACATACTGGTACAGGGCAGGTAAAATACCAACATCCTGATACAGGTCAAATACCAACATCCTGATACAGGTCAGGTCAAACACCAACATACTGGTACAGGGCCGGTCATGCTTTTACAATGTGTTCTTATAAACCCTCATAACATCAGTGTGCGTGTGTGTGCGTGTGTGTGTGTGTGTGTATGTATGTATGTGTGTGTGTGTGTGTGTGTGTGTGTGTGTGTGTGTGTGTGTGTGTGTGTGTGTGTGTGTGTGTGTGTGTGTGTGTGTGTGTGTGTGTGTGTGTGTGTGTGTGTGTGTGTGTGTGTGTGTGTGCATTAGCCCCACTGATTGAGAGGGACACAACAAACAGGAGGCATGTGACTAGTAAGTTGATTTCAGAAACAGAAGAGATAAGCAAGCATGCACTCACACACACACACTTACACACACACACACACACACACACACACACACACACACACACACACACACACACACTTACACACACACACACACACACACACACACACACACACACACACACACACACACTTACACACACACACACACACTTACACACACACACACACACACACACACACACACACACACACACACACACACACACACACACACACACACACACACACTTACACACACACACACACACACACACACACACACACACACACACACACACACACACACACACACACACACACAGACACACATAGAAAAACTTCAGCAGGAGTACAGCCCAGCCGCTGATCAATATCACATGAACTTAAACAAAGGACACAGATGAGGAAAAGACACAAAACTTATGGCACATACTTCAGGCCAGGGGCCTTTATTTCGACCCCAATATAACAGAGCGTCCTAGATAGGGAATTGGATCGAAAGGCCACAATGTTCCTCACAGAGAGAAATCTGTTTATCTGTTTGCTATATTGTTCTCGACGGGCGTGTGGAGAGAACATCTGCTGGCATCACAAACGTAATGTTGCTGATCAAAACACAGCTCCCGCGGGTGGGTCGGAACCACAGGAGGTTGGTGGCACCTTAATTGGGGAGGACAGGCTCGTGGTAATGGCTGGAGCAGAATCAGTGGAATGGTATCAAATACATCAAACACATTGTTTCCATGTGATTGATGCCATTCCATTTGCTCCGTTCCAGCCATTATTATGAGCCGCTCTCCCCTCAGCAGCCTCCACTGGTCCACAGGTCAGAACACTTTATACAAATCCATATAGCAGATCCAGATAAGAAGGAAATGTTGCAACTCCTCACTCTTTCTCTCTCTCTCTCTGTCTCTCTTCCCATGGTGTCATCCAGTTAGCAACACTAACCAATCCAACAGAACACACAGCGTTTTGGCACGTTCTTTTTTCCTTCCCCTCTTTTTTCCTTTCCTCTCCCTCCAACTCTCTGGGGGGGTAGTCTGTCCAGATATACTGTGTCCTGCTGTTCTCCTTCCAACCCCCCCACAAACACACACACACACTTTTAATGGCCCATATTAGTAGCGCATGCCTTATGGGGTTAGTTGTGGTTTTACAGTTCATTCACTTCATTTTTCTAGGCTCATAGGAAACTTCTAGTACGAGCATGTTTTTCTCCAAGCTCCCGTCCTCTCCTTTCTTCTACCTCCTCCTCTTCGTCTCTCTTCTCCGTTCATCATTAATCTCAATCACAGATCATTAACTGGCCTTGGGGAGCTAATGAGACCAGAAGGGTCCAACATGAGTGTTTCTGGGAAATGCCTCGTTCTCATTGACTTCTAAAAGTCAGGGATTATAAAACAATAAGAAAACAAAACAACAGCAATCTGTCAGGAATAAGAAAACAAAACAACAGCAATCTGTCAGGAATAAGAAAACAAAACAACAGCAATCTGTCAGGAATAAGAAAACAAAACAACAGCAATCTGTCAGGAATAAGAAAATAAAACAACAGCAATCTGTCAGGAATAAGAAAATAAAACAACAGCAATCTGTCAGGAATAAGAAAATAAAACAACAGCAATCTGTCAGGAATAAGAAAACAAAACAACAGCTATCTGTCAGGAATAAGAAAACAAAACAACAGCTATCTGTCAGGAATATCTCCTCCTTTTCTTGCTACCATCATATTACCAATCCAAATGAGAAGTCTGTGCAAGTAAGTGCTTTGAGTCAGTGTTTTAAGTGATATAACGAGGAAGCCTTATTTCCAAATAGTGTAAAGCAGGACTTCCCAAACTCGGCCCTCTGGTTTTTGCCCTAGCATTACACAGCTGATTCAAATATTCAACTCATCAACAAGCTTTGATAGTTTGAATCAGCTGTGTAGTGTTAGGAAGAAAAAAAACATGCACCCCTTGTGGTGGGCAGTAAAGCCCCTATTCTGGTACACTGTTTACATACATGGATTCTCTTTTCCAGTGAAAGCCAGTTTGAGAACATTTCTGATAAACAGTGTGGAGAAATATCATCCAACCAACGCTGATTGAAAGCACAAGTGGTTGGGGCGTTTTCTCATTCCACAGCCCTCCAAATGGAAACAACTTTACGGAATGTTTTGGGAAAAGTGCCATCATGTTAATAGATGCTTCTATTGAACATAATATTCAACACATCAGACATAATTCATCACCTTGGTAACAGGAGCCCACTGAACCTCAATCCTCAGAACCATTGGGCCTACACACACACACACACACACACACACACACACACACACACACACACACACACACACACACACACACACACACACACACACACACACACACACACACACACACACACACACACACATGCATATACACATGCACGAACGGACACACCTACGTACACAGAGCTCAATCTGTGGGGTAAATTTAATTATTTATTTATTCTCATCAAAAAAGAGAAATGCAGTATCTAGTACTAATAGACTAAGAACACTGTAATTAATGTGTAGTCGGGCCTCTATGCTTCTAAACATGCTCTCAAGTAGAAAGGGGAGTTGTGGATCTAGTCAACCTGTCCTAACAGTGTATGCCTTGGGAATTAACAGCGGTACCAGTTCATGAAAATGTATAGCCATGTCCCTATGGATGGGAGGGAAGGTGAGGGGGCTGCATGTTTAGCATTTTCTACATTACCAAAGCACAGCAGGACTGTGATAAAAGACACACTGGAGATTTAAAAGGTAACAGAGAAATGCAATGTGAGCTGTCTGTCAGTCTGTCGGGGAGGGAAGAGTGTTGGATGGTGCAGACACCTGCAGCTGATATAAACTCTGCGAAAAAAGAAATGTCCCATTTTCAGGACCCTGTCTTTCAAAGATAATTCATTAAAAATCCAAATAACTTCACAGATCTTCATTGTAAAGGGTTTAAACACTGTTTCCCATACTTGTTCAATGAACCAATAACAATTAATGAGCATGCACCTGTGGAACGGTCGTTAAGACACTAACAGCTAACAGACGGTAGGCAATTAAGGTCACAGTTATGAAAACCTAGGACACTAAAGCGGCCTTTCTACTGACTCTGAAAAACACCAAAAGAAAGATGCCCAGGGTCCATGCTCATCTGCGTGAACGTGCCTTAGGCATGCTGCAAGGAGCCATGAGGACTGCAGATGTGGCCAGGGCAATAAATTGCAATGTCCGTACTGTGAGACGCCTAAGATAGCGCTCCAGGGAGACAGGACGGACAGCTGATCGCCCTCGCAGTGGCAGACCACGTGTATCAACACCTGCACAGGATCGGTACATCTGAACATCACACCTGCGGGACAGGTACAGGTTGGCAACAACAACTGCCCGAGTTACACCAGGAACGCACAATCCCTCCATCAGTGCTCAGACTGTCCGCAATAGGCTTAGAGAGGCTGGACTGAGTGCTTGTAGGCCTGTAGTAAGGCAGGTCCTCTCCAGACATCACCAGCAACAACATCGCCTATGGGCACAAACCCACCGTCGCCGGACCAGACAGGACTGGCAAAAAGTGCTCTTCACTGACGAGTCGCGGTTTTGTATCACCAGGGGTGATGGTCGGATTTGCGTTTAACGTCGAAGGAATGAGCTTTACAACGAGGCCTGTACTCTGGAGCGGGATCGATTTGGAGGTGGAGGGTCCGTCATGGTCTGGGGCTGTGTGTCACAGCATCATCGGACTGAGCTTGTTGTCATCGCAGGCAATCTCAATGCTGTGCGTTACTGGAAAGACATCCTCCTCCTCCCTCATGTGGTACCCTTCCTGCAGGCTCATCCTGACATGACCCTCCAGCATGACAATGCCACCAGCCATACTGCTTGTTCTGTGTGTGATTTCCTGCAAGACAGGAATGTCAGTGTTCTGCCATGGCCAGCAAAGAGCCTGGATCTCAATCCCATTGAGCACGTCTGAGACCTGTTGTATTGGAGGGTGAGGGCTAGGGCCTCTCCCCCACAGAAATGTCCGGGAACTTGCAGGTGCCTTGGTGGAAGAGTGGGATAACATCTCACAGCAAGAACTGGCCAATCTGGTGCAGTCCATGAGGAGGAGATGCACTACAGTACTTAATACAGCTGGTGGCCACACCAGATACTGACTGTTACTTTTGATTTTGACCCCCCTCTTTGTTCAGGGACACATGATTCCATTTCTGTTAGTCACATGTTGTCACGACTTCTACCGAAGTCACCGGTCTTCTAGCCATCATTGATCCATTTTTCATTTTTGGAGTTTGTTTTATAATAATTAAACTACTCCAGTTACACCAAGTTGGTTTCTCCTGCGCCTGACTTCCCTGCCACCTACACACACGACAATGACACATGTCTGTGGAACTTGTTCAGTTTATGTCTCAGTTGTTGAATGTTGTTATGGTCATGCAAATATTTACACATGTTAAGTTTGCTGAAAATAAACGCAGTTGACAGTGAGAGGACGTTTCTTTTTTTGCCGAGTTTAGATATACAGTACCAGTCAAACGTTTGGACACACCTACTTATTCAAGGATTTTTCTTACATTTTTACTATTTTCTACATTGTAGAATAATAGTGAAGACATCAAAACTATGAAATAATTCATATGGAATCATGTCGTAACCAAAAAAGTGTTAAATAAATCAAAATATATTTGGGATTCTTCAAAGTAGCCACCCTTCGCCTTGATGACAGCTTTGCACACTCGTGGCATTCTCTCAACCAGCTTCACCTGGAATGCTTTTCCAACAGTCTTGAAGGAGTTCCCACATATGCTGAGCACTTGTTGGTTGCTTTACCTTCACTCTGCGGTCCAACTCATCCCAAACCATTGCAATTGGGTTGAGGTTGGGTCATTGTGGGGTCCAGGTCATCTGATGCAGCACTCCATCACTCTCCTTCTTGGTCAAATAGCCCTTACACAGCCTGGTGGTGTGTTGGGTCATGGTCCTGTTGAAAAACAAATGATAGTCCCACTAAGTGAAAACCAGATGGGATGGCATATCCCTGCAGAATGCTGTGGTAGCCATGCTGGTTAAGTGTGCCTCGAATTCTAAATAAATCTCCGACAGTGTCACCAGCTAAGCACACCCACACCATCACACCTCCTCCTCCATGCTTCACGGTGAGAACCACACATGCGGAGGGTCTTCCTTTTCTTGTGGCGGTCCTCATGAGAACCAGTTTCATCATAGAGCTTGATGGTTTTTGCGACTGCACTTAAAGAAAGTTGTTGAAATTTTCCGCATTGACTGACCTTCATGTCTTAAAGTAAAGATGGACTGTCATTTCTCTTTGCTTATTTGAGCTGTTCTTGCCAAAACACAACTGATTGACTCAAACATAATAAGAATAGAGGTCGACCGATTATGATTTTTCAATGCCGATACCGATACCGATTATTGGAGGACCAATAATGAAACATGCTCAATTTGGTTTAAATAATGCAAAAATACAGTGTTGGAGAAGAAAGTAAAAGTGCAATTTGTGCCATGTAAAAAAGCTAACGTTTAACTTCCTTGCTCAGAACATGAGAACATATAAAAGCTGGTGGTTCAATAATCCCAGTTCTTCAATATTCCCAGGTAAGAAGTTTTAGGTGGTAGTTATAATAGGAATTATGACGTGTCGACTATTTCTCTCTATACCATTTGAATTTCATAATCCTTTGACTATTTGATGTTCTAAAAGGCACTTTAGTATTGCCAGCCTAATCGCAGGAGTTGATAGGCTTTAAGTCATAAACTGCATGTGAATCAAGTATTGCTAAGAGCTGCTGGCAAACGCAGTAAAGTTTGAATGAATGCTTACGATCCTGCTGCCGCCTACCATCGCTCTGTCAGACTGCTCTATCAAATATCAAATCATAGACTTAATTATAATATAATAAACACAGAAATACGAGCCTCTGGTTATTAATATGGTCAAATCCAGAAACTATCATTTCGAAAACAAAACGTTTATTCTTTCAGTGAAATACGGAACCGTTCCGTATTTTATCGAACTGGTGGCAAGCCTAAGTCTAAATATTTCTCTTACAGTGCACAACCTTCAATGTTATGTCATAATTATGGAAAATTATGGAAAATTAGTTCGCAACGAGCCAGGCGGCCCAAACTGTTGCATATACCCTGACTCTGCGTGCAATGAACACAAGAGAAGTGACACAATTTCCCTAGTAATATTGCCTGCTAACATTAATTTATTTTAACTAAATATACAGGTTTAAAAATATATACGTCTCTGTATTGATTTTAAGAAAGGCATTGATGTTTATGGTTGGTTACATTCGTGCAACGATTGTGCTTTTTTCGCGAATGTGCTTTTGTTAAATCATCCCCCGTTTGGCGAAGTAAGCTGTGATTCGATGATAAATTAAATTGATTATATGCAACGCAGGACAAGCTAGTTAACTTAGTAATATCATCAACCATGTGTAGTTAACTATTGATTATATAAAGATTGATGCTAGCTAGCAACTTCCTTGGCTCCTTGCTGCACTCGTGTAACAGGTGGTCAGCCTGCCACGCAGTTTCCTCATGGAATGCAATGTAATCGGCCATAATTGGTGTCCAAAAATGCCGATAACCGATTGTTATGAAAACTCGAAATCGGCCTTAATTAATCGGCCATGCCGATTAATCGGTCAACCTCTAATTAAGAAGGAAAGAAATTCCACAAATTAACATTTAACAAGGCATTCCAGGTGACTACCTCATGAAGCTGGTTGAGAGAATGCCAAGAGTGTGCAAAGCTGTCATCAAGGCAAAAGGTGGCTACTTTGTGTTAAACACTTTTTTGGTTACTACATGATTCCATATGCGTTATTTCATAGTTTTGATGTCTTCACTATTATTTTACAATGTAGAAAATAGTAAAAATAAAGAAAACCCTTGAATAAGTAGGTGTGTCCAAACTTTTGACTGGTACTGTACACTGATACGAAATTTAGCTTACCCACATGTTTCTGTACAGTAAAATACATTTCTGTAATGTTAGAGTTTAGTCAGAACTATTCAAAAAGCACAGAGACACAGAAGTAGGTATACTGTATGAACATACACACATAAACAACAGAGTGCTCCTAGCAGAATACTCTATGCAGAGATTCTCAGAGCCACGCTAAGCACTTTGACTGACCATGTTGCACTGCTCTGGAGGTATGATGCCAGAATAATTCAAGGCAGCATGTATCGTCAAAGTGACCAAAGCAATTATATTCACAGTATCGTAATGTCTAATGTAAGTACAGTAATAAGCTAAATAAAATATATGGTTTTATATATTTGGAGAAACAATCGAAATGTTTGTTTTTACATTCAAAATCTAAAGAAAACTGACATGTCAAAGTGTTGGGTGAAGATATATTCACTAATCAGCGCTACTGTAGAGTAATTCTGAGTAGTCAGTGATTTCCAATGTGAACCTGATAAATGTTGAGAAGAATTTGCCACCCTCAGTTTGGACCTGACAGTTGGGCTTTATTCACAGCTATTGCATAGGTATTGTGCAAAATTCTTCATCATAGAAATACATAATAAGATCGCAAACTTTCATTTCATTTACAACTATGCACACGCACTCAGTCAATTGTCACTGCTGAGTCTTGGAGAGGCATCGAGCACACCATGAGCGCAACTTTCAAAACTCCAAACGCACAACTTATACAGTAGCCTATTTCTCAAGTTGAACACATAAGATAGTAACATACAGTTTTTACCATGTTCAATTAAAAAGTTAGTTAAAATTGCTCTTACCTCCGCCTCTGTCTGGTATACGGCGTAGGAGAGAGCCACCAACAGAACCAGGGTGCCACTCTGGAACATTATTGCGTAGGGGCGCAATGGAAATGTATGTAGGCCTACAACTGTCCCGAATGTCTACTAAAGACCACTTGTTGAATCCTTCGTATTCTTCTTCTTAAAGGAAAATACAGACTATCCGCAGAGCTTGTGCAGTGCGTTGGGTTGCATATTTGCCCTGGACGTTGTGAGCTTCTTTCTGATCAATGCAACTTGTTCTTGTTTTGTCGTCAACCACACCCCCTGTTAACGACCATGCTTGCCCATATGTACGGACACAACCATGTTGTTACAAAGCACCACTTCAACTTTAACTGTTAGGAGAGAGACTGCTCATTATCTGTATATTGGTGACAGAGCGACCGGGACAACTGTGATTTTTCATCGCCGGGATCTGGCGTGTATACCCTCACACGCTAGACTCTTCCCCCGACAAGCGCAACACATCCCAGGTAGAAAAAGTGCTTTTTGTGTTAATTGTTGTCTCGTTCATTAACAAACTTGTTCAGAGATCTTATGTTGTTTTTCCATTTCCATGTGTTATAATAGCCTATTTGGATAGCCTACAGGTATAGACATCACATGCGTAAAGCCTACAGACAAACCCAACTACTCTTGAAGGAGATGTATAAACCGCATCCATGTCTCCACTTTTATATGAATATCATGTGTAAAATATATATATATATATTGACTCCAATATTGTGCGTTTCAAAAACGTTTACGCACGCGCGCGGCGAACGGTATATACTTTTATAATGTCATGTTGTTCAACAAATAAATGCCATGTTTTTTGTCTCAGTTGTGTTCGTGGACTGCCCGACATGCATTAGGGCTGCCACTAAACCTGAAGAAGAACACTAGGTGCAGTGGGAATTAAGTTTGAAGTTGGGATGAGTGGGGCAATGCAGGCAACACACCAGAGAGAACTGAAAAACCTGAGGCAAGTGCTCAGTGGGCTCTAGTATTTTGTTATGTGTTGTGTTACACAGTTGTCTGTGTAAAATGTATATTAACTCATTCACTCTCCCTTTCCTTTTAGGTTTCTGCTTCTATGTTTTTCGGTGGCCATTCTAGCGTCGGGAGTTGACGCAGTAAGTTTTATTTTCAACTCATCATGCGGTGAGGGGGGGGGGGCAGTATTGTTGACGAGGGGACAGCTGTGGGCACATCATTTAACATTATATGCACGCTGGTTGCTTGCTTCTTGGAGTAGTGGACATGTCAGCTGAACTCGCAGCCAGGTCACCGACGACACAAATCAGTATTCGATCTATGTCTGAGGACGTTGGGAGATGAAGTGGAAACCGGCCACTAGGGGAAAAAGTGAGCACTGTTACCTTGAAGTAGGTTTCGGCAAGCATCTGCCTCTGATTCCAAAGGTTGCAAATTAGAATCCAGTGATAGAAAGTTGTTTTAAATATTTTTGTTTTAAGCCTATCCCAAGCCTTACCTTAACCATTCAGAGTTAATACCCAACCTTAAGAATTTGGAGTTAATGCTTGAACTTAAGCATCTGCCTCTAATTCCAAAGGTTGCTTTGAATCCAGCAATAGAAAGCTGTTTTTGAGATTTTTGTTTTAAGCCTATTCCAAACTTTAACCCTTGCCCAACCTGAAGTTAATGCCCAACCTTAAGAATTTGCCCTGGACGTTCATTCTGACGTGAGACTGTGAGAGCTGTTAGCAACTTGATTGTCTCTAGGGCTTGTTTCTCACTGAGCTGCTTTCACTGTTTTTGTCGTTTTTTCACATTTGTTACTTTCCTGCCAAGACATCTGTGGGATGATTTTCTACAGAACTTATTTTGAGGGAAAAATAACTATCATTGCACAGTGACCCATTTCATTTAGATTGCAATATGTAGGGGTGATGACAAATGGCACAGTTTGAGAGCAGTTCAGGATGTGTCCACATAGAATTTGCTTTTCAGACGTAGCTACATCTTTGGTTGGGTGATGTTCCCATTTATTGCAGATATTGAAGCTAAATTAGCTAGAGCAACTTTACATATAATAAATACCGTGTGAAGAAAGGTGCATTCTATAAGCATTTTCCTGTGAGATGGTAAGGACCCTCAGCTGTGCTAACACTTTCTTGTCACCTGTGTACCATGTGACCAGTGACCTATAACCCCATGTTAGAGTCCCCCTAGTGTAAGTTAAAACATCCCTAGACAGACAATATACACAAGACATTACATGAGCACATACAGGAAGGCCAAAATGACTCCTACACCATGTCCTAAGGGGACATCCACAATTTGGTTTGGTTCATCGCTGTTCTGATGAGACCCCATCCTTCCTCACACACTCTCTCTAACCTTCTCAAATATTTTGTAAGGAAAGAGGTACCTGATTAGGTAATTACGGTGATGTCTGTTTGGTTTAAAAGCTGAAGTGGACTGCTGACCACTGCAGTGTTGTGGTTAGGGGTTATGGGTTGTGACCCCGGTGGCAGGTAGTGTACTGTTGACCTCTGTGGTTAAACATCATAAAACCCTAAATGATTAGTCATGGTGATTCTTCCCTAGTAGAATCATCTCTCTACCAGCTCTCACAGTCTCATGTCAGAATTAGACATCCATCCATGTTTCTCAAACGTCACATTTTGAAGTATTTAAGGTTAAGTTCAGGCATTAACTCCAAATTCTTAAGGTTCGGAATTAGCTCAGAATGGTTAAGGTAAGGACTGGGATAGGCTTAAAACAGCTTTCTTGGGCCTCCTGAATGGCACAGCGGTCTAAGGCACTACATCGCACTACATCGATCCCGTGCTTTATCACATCCGGCTGTGATCGGGAATCGCATAGGGCGGTGCACAATTGGCCCAGCGTCATCCCGGTTAGGGGAGTGTTTGGCCCGGGGTGCTTCACATGGTTCATCACGCTCTAGCAACTCCTTGCTGCAGGCTGACCTCTGTCGTCAGTTGAACGGTGTTTCCTCCAACACATTGGTGCGGCTGGGTTCCAGGTTAAGTGGGCGGGTGTTAAGAAGCCTGGTTTGGCGGGTCATGTTTCAGAGGACACATGACTCGACCTTCGCCTCCCACGCCCGTTGGGGAGTTGCAGTGATGAGACAAGATTGAAATAATTAAAAATAACGGCTTTCTATCGCTGGTTTCGAACTTGAAACTTTTGGAATCAGAGGCATGGATTGATGTCGAATACTGACTTGAATCATGGGTGACCTGGCTGTCCTCCTCCCTGTTCTTAAGTCAGAAGCTATGTGCCATTATGTTGCCATTCTCTTTCTCAGGGTGTGTGTGTGGGCAGCTTTTTGAGGAATGATTACCCACCTCCCAGACTTTCTCTGTATTACAGTCAGGAGAATGGCTTTGACCTACATGTAGATCTGTCAGTAGGGCTGGGCGATATGGCCAAAATATTATATTCCGGTATTTAAAAAAAAAATTGGACGGTTTGACGGTATTTGACGGTATTTTTAGTTTTGAATAATAAAAGTTATATGGGTAGTGAGTGATCCTAGGGTGGCAACACATACATTCTAAGTGATTTCAATGAGTCTTTCTCCATTCTGATTGTTTTATACTGTTCAATTCAACTTCAACCAAAACAAATTTCAGCACTTATCACTTCTGCATTTCCTGCACTCAGTTGCAGTGGTGGAAAAAGTACCCAATTATCATACTTGAGTAAAAGTAAAGATACATTAATAGAAAATTACTCAAGTAAACGTGAGTCTCCCAGTAAAATACTACTTGAGTAAAAGTCTAAAAGTATTTGGTTTTAAATATACTTAAGTATCAAAAGTAAATGTAATTGATAAAATGTACTTAAGTATCAAAGTAAAAGTATAAATAATTCAAATTCCTTATATTAAGCAAACCAGATGGCACCATTTTCTGGTTTTTATTTACAGATAGCCAGGGGGCACACTCCAACGCTCAGACATCATTTACAAACAAATCATTTGTGTTTAGTGAATCCTCCAGATCAGAGGCATTAGATGACTAGGGATGTTCTCTTGACAATAGTGTGAATTGGACCATTTTCCTGTCCTGCTAAGCATTCAAAATGTAACAAGCACTTTTAGGTGTCAGGGAAAATGTATGGAGTAAAAATTACAGTATTGTCTTTAGGAATGTAGTGAAGTAAAAGCAAAAGTTGTCAAAAATAAAAATAGTAAAATAAAGTACATATACCAAAAAAAAGACAAGTAGTACTTGAAAGTATTTTTACTTAAGTACTTTACACCACTGCTCAATTAAGGTAATTTCCACACCTGCCACATAGGGCTGCATGATACAGGCAAATAATCTAGGACTTTAACCAAATGTTGCAATTGCGATTTGACTTGCGAATTTGAGCAAAACTGTTGGAAT
Source organism: Salmo salar (assembly GCF_965601325.2). Classification (NCBI taxonomy): domain Eukaryota; kingdom Metazoa; phylum Chordata; class Actinopteri; order Salmoniformes; family Salmonidae; genus Salmo; species Salmo salar. The sequence continues at coordinate 36,872,190 of NC_138315.1, forward strand.
CATGGAAATATAATGACTATTCTAATTCCATAGTTATAATAGTGGGCAATTTGAATACATCGTTTTTTGAGATCACCACAAATTAAAATGCCAGGGAGGAGTTATTGTGACAGGGTAGGAACTAAAGTTTTGATAAGTGTTTCCTAGGGGACCCTATAAGCTTTGGCTACATTACATGTTTTCTCTTAACTACTTCATGTAGCTAACATATTCCTCTTTGATTTAGAAGATACTGTTGCACAAACAACATGCTGATTTAAAAATATATATTTTTAAGGAACTCAGTCCGGCTTTCAACTTAACTCTTGAAAGTTGTAATAGTAGAATGCACAAGGTGCAGTTTCAAAATTGGGAAGTCCGTCATCAGTTCCTCTTGTCATGTCAGTCATTGCATACCTTAGAGAGCTATTTATAACTTGTCAAAAATGTTCAGATCAACTAGCCCATGTCAGCTAACGTTTTTTAGCTAGGTTTTTTTTGCCCATAGATTTTGTTGAAATGTTTGAGTCACTCAAATATCACATAAATACACCATTAGACATGGCAAAATGAATAGAATTGCAAGAAAATGTGCTATAAAACAGAAAACCCGTCTCTGCACCTCATGACAAAATTTGTAGAATTGTAGGAAATAAGGTTTAAACCTGCAAAATCCTATCTCCGCCAACAAGAGGGGTGTAAACAGTTTGTGTCATGAACAGTGCTTGTGCCCGTAGAGATAGATGTGGCGCGTGTGCAGGATGTTCCCCAATGCTGGAAAGGGGGCCTGGGTGAATAAGTTTGGGAACCCCTCGGCTAGCCTCCTAGTCTGAATGATGACCCTTTGGGGAGCACAGAGATAGATGACTGACTGGCTGGCTGCTACTGTCTGACCACAGGTGAGATGAGATGATAAAATAATAAGTCATCAAATAAAATAACATAATATACACAACACTGAAATATTTTATTAAAGTAAAGTAATGTGAATAAATTATGGTTTATTAGTAGGTGATAAGCAGTAATGGGCAGTCACTATCATCATTGGGGTTTTATGAATTAAATAATAAAGTCATCTTCATTCTAAAAACAAAACATGTCATATACAACCAAAATATTTGATTAAAGTAAAGTCATGTGAATAAATGATGGTTAGAGCCTAATAAGTGCTAGTAATGGGCAGTCACTACATAAATGGCTTTATTCCGTGTTTTTACAGCATTTAACCTGGAATTTAACCGAGAGTTCTAACTTGTCATAAAACTTGTGAAGGATTTTGAGAAAGGTGATAGGGAGGAGGAAAAAACAAGGCCAGCTTGTTACCCAGAGCTAATAGCCAGTTAAAATGGCCTATCATGTTTTTATTCTTTTTATCCTGTTTCCATGGACATATTGATTTCACATGGGCCGTTTTATTTTGTCCTGTTTCTTCACACCCTTCCCCTGTGGTGGTCTTACCATGCCCATTATGCATGCATTCCCTCAGTGTGTGTGTGTGTGTGTGTGCGTTTGTGTGTGCATATGTGCCCACACGCCCATGCATGTGTGTTTGTGTGTGTGTGTGTGTTTGGTCCTGTTTGTCTCGATCAGGAATGTTTGTAACAGATATGGTCAGAAGATGTGAGTGTTATCATCTGCAACACAATCTTTAATATCATACCCTGACTTTTCTATGAGTTAAAGATTTTTGAGGCCAGATGATGAAAAGGCTTGTTGTGCTAGTCTCTTATCAGATTTGGTCTCAACCTGATGAGAAGCGTGTGACATGGCTCAGGCCGTCTTTGTATTTTGCTACTTTAGGCCAAACCTCTAATACCAGTGATACCAGGACAGAACAAGGGCTATTTTTAGACAGGCAGCATCCAATACACTGTTTTCAGTTCAGCATTGGGACCTTTTCAGATTCAGCAAATGTCACTGTTTAGTTTAGTTTATTACGATCCCCATTAGCTACTGCACATGCAGCAGCTACTCTTCCTGGGGTCCACATACAATGTACAAATACATGACAAAGTACAGAACAGTAATAGACAAGAACAACATAAGATATTACATTAAATAAAAAATAAAACATGCAAATTAAATAAGAGTTATATATAGGAAAGACACCAAGAGACAACAAAAATACTATGTACACTATCAGGGCCAGTACGCTATCAGGGTTCGGTACGATACGGTACAATGGTGTCACGGTACGGTTTCGATACATCGACAAAATAAATGCCTGAGAAATATATCATTTGTATTTATATTTTCCATTTACTATAATAGTAGTTATGGGTAGCTTGAATTCCCAGGAGCATATGAAAACAAAGGGACAACAAAAACCAGCAGTGCCTGCCTTATAACATGAAATAATACAGTCATTTAAAACAGAACTTCCACAACAGTGTGTAGTCCAGCAGCATATATCAACATTAAGTCACATAGCAGTGCCTTAAACAAAATAGGACCACTTGAGACTAGTTACTTGAAAAAAATTCAAAATAAAAACATTTTGATCAGATTTTAAAGTTTTTCTTTAAGAAGATTAGTCTATCTACATTATCTGCAGTGAGCACAGATCGGCTTGCTGTGACAATGTCAGCCGCTGTGGAGAATACCCTCTCGCTAGGGACACAGGTCCAGGCACAGCCAGGTAGTGCCTTGCTAACATGGCAACATGAGGGTATATTAACTCTTTGGTCTTCCACCATGTAAGTGGATCAGCATCCAGGGGAATACAGTCCACTTCCCTGTATGAGGTCACCTCCTCCTCTATGACCTTGACCTTTGACTTGGTTCCCTGCTCCTGGGTCGTGAACAACTCCCCAAAAAGCTCAGCCATGGCAGACTTCGTTTCTGGAGGAGAACCCCTGTCGTCTGTCGTCTCTGGAGAGGTGTTGGCTCCTGTGGTATCTGAGGCTTGACCCTGCAGAATTCAATTAGATGAAAATTACTATCTCTGAAATGGTTTTAAAAATATGATTTGTTGTTAGAAATATATATCAGATACTATTATGAGAATTACAATTATTACTTTATAATGAATTGTTAAATCACTAATTAATAAAATAATAAATGTCACATTAACAAAATAAATACAACACCAGTTGTATATTGGTCACAATCTCTGCTGTGAGTTCATTGTAGACCCTCAGACGAGCAGCATCCAGGTGCAGCAGGGATTAAACCAGGGGTCTAAAGCAGTGCTCTTGTGTAAGAAGTCTTGGACACCAGGGTCAGCATATCTAGGCTCCAGGTTAACTCTGATAGCAGTCTTGACATCCCTTACTGCGCGTTCATCTTCATCAGATGCCACCATTGATTTCAGGATCATTGTTTTCATAGGCAGGACCATGGAAACTGATGGAATGCTCTCAGTGCATATCAGTGTTGTGACTGTTTTGAGAGGTTTTCACACTATGATAACTTCCTCTGCTAGTCTTATGTCATTTTCAGACAAAGTCACAATATCTTTGACATTCTTCCTCACAGCTTGATCAGTCAGTGTAGAATACACCGCAACTTTCTGCTCAAGGTATCTCTCAGCCATGTCATGGCTTGAATTCCATCTAGTAGGGACATCTTGGATTAGTTTGTGGTTTGGCAGCTCCAGCATCTCCTGTTTTGTCTTGAAAACATGTGCAGCACTTGTGCTTTTATGAAAGAATGATACCACCTTCCTGATCTTTGCTAGGAGGTGAGAGATTGGATTTATAGACATTGCATTTTGAGATGCTAGATGAATAACGTGAGCAAAGCATCCTATCTGTGGCCCCAATCCAGCTAGTGCAACTACATTTACAATATTTCTAGCGTTGTCAGTGGTCACAGGAATTGTTACATTATCCCTCTCCAACTTCCACACTACAACTACTAATGAAATGAGCCGTTACAGTAAGGTAGCTCTCTGTAGCTCTAGACGTCCCTCGTTTCTGACAACTCGTTCTCAAGTTGTTCTTTAGTTTTTTTGTATAAGGCAGGTATTAATGTCTGGGCAAAATGTGTGCGGGAAGGAATAGTTAAGCGCGGCTCGACCACTTTAAACATGTTTCTGAACCCCGCATTCTCTACCACAGAGAAGGGTTTCATATCTGCCGCTAGGAATTTTGCTATCGCTGCGTTGATTTCTTTAGCCCTACCAGAGTCAGCCACATAGTGTTGCCTGAAGGCCGTGGGGAGAAGTGGTTGCCATTTCATTTTTTCACCTAGTCCCACCGATTGGCACTTTGGGGTGATGTCGGCGCAAATGAGTAGTCATGTTACTCGTATTGCCACTTGAACAGGCTATCAGCAATGAACAGAGCCTACATGTTGTAGATGTTTAATCCACCACTCTAACAGGCTATCAGTAATGAACAGAGTCTACATGTTGTAGATGTTTAATCCACCACTCTAACAGGCTATCAGTAATGAACAGAGTCTACATGTTGTAGATGTTTAATCCACCACTCTAACAGGCTATCAGCAATGAACAGAGTCTACATGTTGTAGATGTTTAATCCACCGCTCTAACAGGCTATCAGTAATGAACAGAGTCTACATGTTGTAGATGTTTAATCCACCACTCTAACAGGCTATCAGTAATGAACAGAGCCTACATGTTGTAGATGTTTAATCCACCACTCTAACAGGCTATCAGTAATGAACAGAGCCTACATGTTGTAGATGTTTAATCCACCACTCTAACAGGCTATCAGTAATGAACAGAGCCTACATGTTGTAGATGTTTAATCCACCACTCTAACAGGCTATCAGTAATGAACAGAGTCTACATGTTGTAGATGTTTAATCCACCACTCTAACAGGCTATCAGTAATGAACAGAGCCTACATGTTGTAGATGTTTAATCCACCACTCTAACAGGCTATCAGTAATGAACAGAGTCTACATGTTGTAGATGTTTAATCCACCACTCTAACAGGCTATCAGTAATGAACAGAGTCTACATGTTGTAGATGTTTAATCCACCACTCTAACAGGCTATCAGTAATGAACAGAGTCTACATGTTGTAGATGTTTAATCCACCACTCTAACAGGCTATCAGTAATGAACAGAGTCTACATGTTGTAGATGTTTAATCCACCACTCTAACAGGCTATCAGTAATGAACAGAGTCTACATGTTGTAGATGTTTAATCCACCGCTCTAACAGGCTATCAGTAATGAACAGAGCCTACATGTTGTAGATGTTTAATCCACCGCTCTAACAGGCTATCAGTAATGAACAGAGTCTACATGTTGTAGATGTTTAATCCACCGCTCTAACAGGCTATCAGTAATGAACAGAGTCTACATGTTGTAGATGTTTAATCCACCACTCTAACAGGCTATCAGTAATGAACAGAGCCTACATGTTGTAGATGTTTAATCCACCACTCTAACAGGCTATCAGTAATGAACAGAGCCTACATGTTGTAGATGTTTAATCCACCACTCTAACAGGCTATCAGTAATGAACAGAGCCTACATGTTGTAGATGTTTAATCCACCACTCTAACAGGCTATCAGTAATGAACAGAGTCTACATGTTGTAGATGTTTAATCCACCACTCTAACAGGCTATCAGTAATGAACAGAGTCTACATGTTGTAGATGTTTAATCCACCACTCTAACAGGCTATCAGTAATGAACAGAGTCTACATGTTGTAGATGTTTAATCCACCGCTCTAACAGGCTATCAGTAATGAACAGAGTCTACATGTTGTAGATGTTTAATCCACCGCTCTAACAGGCTATCAGCAATGAACAGAGTCTACATGTTGTAGATGTTTAATCCACCGCTCTAACAGGCTATCAGTAATGAACAGAGTCTACATGTTGTAGATGTTTAATCCACCACTCTAACAGGCTATCAGTAATGAACAGAGCCTACATGTTGTAGATGTTTAATCCACCACTCTAACAGGCTATCAGTAATGAACAGAGCCTACATGTTGTAGATGTTTAATCCACCACTCTAACAGGCTATCAGTAATGAACAGAGCCTACATGTTGTAGATGTTTAATCCACCACTCTAACAGGCTATCAGTAATGAACAGAGTCTACATGTTGTAGATGTTTAATCCACCACTCTAACAGGCTATCAGTAATGAACAGAGCCTACATGTTGTAGATGTTTAATCCACCACTCTAACAGGCTATCAGTAATGAACAGAGTCTACATGTTGTAGATGTTTAATCCACCACTCTAACAGGCTATCAGTAATGAACAGAGTCTACATGTTGTAGATGTTTAATCCACCACTCTAACAGGCTATCAGTAATGAACAGAGTCTACATGTTGTAGATGTTTAATCCACCACTCTAACAGGCTATCAGTAATGAACAGAGTCTACATGTTGTAGATGTTTAATCCACCACTCTAACAGGCTATCAGTAATGAACAGAGTCTACATGTTGTAGATGTTTAATCCACCAGCTCTAACAGGCTACTCAGTAATGAACAGAGCCTACATGTTGTAGATGTTTAATCCACCGCTCTAACAGGCTATCAGTAATGAACAGAGTCTACATGTTGTAGATGTTTAATCCACCGCTCTAACAGGCTATCAGTAATGAACAGAGCCTACATGTTGTAGATGTTTAATCCACCACTCTAACAGGCTATCAGTAATGAACAGAGCCTACATGTTGTAGATGTTTAATCCACCACTCTAACAGGCTATCAGTAATGAACAGAGCCTACATGTTGTAGATGTTTAATCCACCACTCTAACAGGCTATCAGTAATGAACAGAGCCTACATGTTGTAGATGTTTAATCCACCACTCTAACAGGCTATCAGTAATGAACAGAGTCTACATGTTGTAGATGTTTAATCCACCACTCTAACAGGCTATCAGTAATGAACAGAGTCTACATGTTGTAGATGTTTAATCCACCACTCTAACAGGCTATCAGTAATGAACAGAGTCTACATGTTGTAGATGTTTAATCCACCACTCTAACAGGCTATCAGTAATGAACAGAGTCTACATGTTGTAGATGTTTAATCCACCACTCTAACAGGCTATCAGTAATGAACAGAGCCTACATGTTGTAGATGTTTAATCCACCACTCTAACAGGCTATCAGTAATGAACAGAGCCTACATGTTGTAGATGTTTAATCCACCACTCTAACAGGCTATCAGTAATGAACAGAGCCTACATGTTGTAGATGTTTAATCCACCACTCTAACAGGCTATCAGTAATGAACAGAGTCTACATGTTGTAGATGTTTAATCCACCACTCTAACAGGCTATCAGTAATGAACAGAGTCTACATGTTGTAGATGTTTAATCCACCACTCTAACAGGCTATCAGTAATGAACAGAGTCTACATGTTGTAGATGTTTAATCCACCACTCTAACAGGCTATCAGTAATGAACAGAGTCTACATGTTGTAGATGTTTAATCCACCACTCTAACAGGCTATCAGTAATGAACAGAGTCTACATGTTGTAGATGTTTAATCCACCGCTCTAACAGGCTATCAGTAATGAACAGAGTCTACATGTTGTAGATGTTTAATCCACCACTCTAACAGGCTATCAGTAATGAACAGAGCCTACATGTTGTAGATGTTTAATCCACCACTCTAACAGGCTATCAGTAATGAACAGAGTCTACATGTTGTAGATGTTTAATCCACCGCTCGTTGGCAATCCCCGTTATAGTTTACAGGGAAACCGAAATGTTCCCAGACGGCAGACCTGAATGATTACTGGGGCGTCTTCTAGTTGTGGCTCGCCAATGCTTGCCATGTTGCTCCTTTGCATTTAACTAACTACTAATTCCTTCATAAGCTAATTGCTGCTACCACGGTCTCTCAGCTCTGTTCTCGCTGGAGTGAAATAACTAGTGAGCGGAGCTGCATACGAGACAAAACAACGTTTTTTTTTAAAGACAACCTTTTTACTATGTGGATATTTTTCCCAAGTTAATTTATACGCCATTGGTTTATGCAATAATGTTTTTTTTACAGTGAAATATATATTTTCCTAGCTATAGTATATGATTCATGTATTGCTGCGAACCGAACCATGCACTGTGGACCCTGTACCGAGCCGGTTCATTTCAATAAGAACATTTTAGTTTCTTAAAAAGTCGTTGTCACGTGGTTAATCATAAAATCTGAAGTAAAATAATACAAATCTCAAAGTAAAAAATAAACTGAAGCACGATCCTCTGCTATATGGACACATTGAGACACTGTGGTCCAGTGGTGGCTAAAGAAATGTGTGCATAGAACTCAGAGATACATAGCCTATAGGCCAATGCAGCAGTAAGCCAATAACTTCCATCATCAACTAAGTAAAATACATGGGCCTAAAGCCGACAAATAAAAACAATAGAAAATATCCTGATGAAAATGACATTTATTTCAATCTCATTCATCTCTCTACTCCGCCTCCCTGCCTCACTTTGACTTGAGCTATGCTGGTTGAGTGCACTATTGTATCAAATCATCGACTGGGTCCGGACAGAATCTGTCGCTAGCAAACTTGTAACATTGTACCAACTAGCATGTTCCGGGCCCTCAGAGTTTCCCGTGCCAGTGAGCTCATCAGACAGTTGTGTTTTATGAAGTTTCCACTGGATATATGGGATCATCAGATGATGATATTTTGTTCTTTCACACCAAGGCTTGGTGATTATCGAGGCCGGAGTGTTGGAAAGATTTAAAACTGAGGAACTATCATTTGCAATGTATGTTAAAACTTTGTTTACAGACAAACAAACAGACTTTGCTTCCAATGTGTGAGGTGATTAAAAAAATGACAGAGAAGCTCAGCTTACAGTATTAGTGGTGGATGTGGTGAATTAGGACAATCAGAATCAGACATTGCAAATGGGAACTTTCCTACATTTGCACACAGCTGGCCTGGTAATTGACTGTAATTAATACATTCATTAACAGAAATTAATGTAACCAATTGACAGGATTAACAGTATATTTACTAGGCCTACTGGTGACATATGCAATGGGGAATTGATACAAAAAAGAAACAATCAAAGGGCAAGCAATTCACAAAATTAAACAATGAATGCGAAAGAATTGCACTGTGAACCCGCCAACTTTTCTTTTCCAATTCGCAAATCAGAGATCTGTATATAATGAGGAGATGCTCATGTCTCTGCCCTAACAACGGGAGTCATGGTCCCAAAGGCGGAAAGGCAGGCAACAAGCTTAGGTCTGCATATTATGCCATAGAAACGCATTGGGTTTATTCTGGAGAAAGCATCCGAGTGTGCGAAACAGCGCTCCTCTGTCTTACTATATCTTGCCCTTGTATCTGATGCTGTGTGGCCAGAAATAGTATGACATGGCAGGTCACCAAGAAAATAAATGTATTGTATAACATCAGACACATATTCTCCAGATACTGACAATTTGCATTTGGTGGCCTATAGCAGCACACTAAAAGAAGACGCTTCAGATGAGGCAGGTGAACCTGCAACCACAGGACTTCTACTTCATTTGTCATGAGATCCTCTCTGAGCTTTACAGGAATATGACTCTGAACATATACAGCGACACCTCCCCCGTGGTCATTCCTGTCTTTTCTATAGATGTTATATCCTTGTAACCCTAACTGCTGTATCATCAAAGGTGCTGTTTAAGTCTCAGAAATGGCTAATATATTAATATTATCTAAGATGAGCAAATTACTAATCTCCTGAATTTTGTATCTGAGGCTACACATATTTATATGAGCAAACTTGAACCCTTTCCTGGGTAGCTTATATAAAACTGAACTTATAATGATAATAGGTTGTATTTCTGATAATAACAAAGAAGGAATGTAGGGATTTTTGAGCAGATTACATTCAGCAGATGCCTTATCTGGTTTAGCACGTCTGCAGTAGGGTGCTCTATTCTTTGTGCCACTTCTGCATAGCTGTCTTGCTGGACTGTTGGTCTCTTCTGACTGGGGTGTTGTCCTGTTAACATAGGAGGTAGTGGGGTGGGCGGGTGCTGTCCACTCTGGAAGCCCAATGTTGCAGGGTGGAGCTAGCCTCTCTGAATGGGGCCTGGGGGTGTAAACATTGTCAAAGAGAGCACAGCTTCTAGACAGCTCAGCGTTGTTGCTCTAAATAATGTGGAAGGGCACATCTCCATGTGGCAACAAGGTGGGCATAGTGATTTTGGCGTTAGGAAATATCTCTGCAGCTCTGGCTGCCACTTGCGGCATTGCAGGAGCTACATCTCCTCTTATTGCCACCAAACCATTAGTACCGGAGGGAATTTTCAAGGCACTTGCTGTTGCTAGGCACCATAGGTTTCTGACTGACATGACAGAGAATAGCAGTTATTCTCTGAGAAATGTCCAATTGGAGTCACTTATTAAAAGGAAGGCCATTGTGTTCTGTGGTGTCTGGAGTGATGTTCTTTAGATGGAGTGGGGTGGTGACCACAGGTGGCTCCGGTTGTGGTCTGGTAGTGAGGGTTGTAGTAGGCTCCAGTTGTGCATGCACACACACACACACACACACACACACACACACACACACACACACACACACACACACACAAACACACACACACACAAACACACACACACACACTCACACACACACACACACACACACACACACACACACACACAGTAACGTTAACATGATGTTTAGTGTAGGACTCTTGCAGTGACTTGAGATTCTCCTGTTTGGAGAATATATTTACAGATGTGTCTCAGCCTAGCGGATGAGGATGAGAGGATCATGTTGTCAGCGGAGGCCTGAGTTGATGGGAAGCGTGTTTGATCCAGTGGGGTGTGGAGGTGGAGGAACAGTATATTTCTGGATGCAGAATATTTAACCTGGCAAATAGTCAGGGACATCTGCTCTAGCGATTATTGGCTTCTTAAGTACATAACAACATAGTAACTAAAGGAGTGGCAGTAACCAGGAGAAGTGTGGTAGTACCTAAAGGAGTGGCAGTAACCAGGAGAAGTGTGGTAGTACCTAAAGGAGTGGCAGTAACCAGGAGAAGTGTGGTAGTAACTAAAGGAGTGGCAGTAACCAGGAGAAGTGTGGTAGTAACTAAAGGAGTGGCAGTAACCATGTGAAGTGTGGTAGTACCTAAAGGAGTGGCAGTAACCAGGAGAAGTGTGGTAGTAACTAAAGGAGTGGCAGTAACCATGTGAAGTGTGGTAGTACCTAAAGGAGTGGCAGTAACCAGGAGAAGTGTGGTAGTAACTAAAGGAGTGGCAGTAACCATGTGAAGTGTGGTAGTACCCAGGATGACACATTCTTTTCACACCACTTCGATAAAGATACATCCAGAAGTGATTTTCAGAGCAGGTTAGGAGAGCATTTTCGCTAACCTTAACTCTTTTACTGTCACGTCCTGACCAATATTTAGGTATTATTTGTATTATATTTGGTCAGGACGTGGCAGAGGTATATTTGTTTTGTATTGTGGGGTTTTGTGTGTGGTGTAGTGGGGTGTGTTAGTTTTGGTATAGGTTCTAGGTTTGTTTTTCTATGTGTAGTTTTGGGTGCTGGACTCTCAATTGGAGGCAGGTGTTTCTAGTTGCCTCTGATTGGGAGTCCTATAAGTAGGTGTGTGTTTGTTTGGTAGGTTGTGGGTAGTTGTATTTTGCACTGCGTTTATTCTGCCTGTAAAACTGTCACTAGTCTTTATTCGTTTTCTTGGTTTTTCTCCGTGTTCTCTTTATTCAATTAAAATATAAGATGAGCATTCACATCCCGGCTGCGTTTTGGTCTGTACAACCCAACGAACTCTATGACATTTACAAACTTTTTTTTAATCCCCTTTTTCGTGATTACGATCGTGTCTCATCGCTGCAACTCCCCAACGGGCTTGGGAGAGTCGAAGTTCAAGTCATCCGTCTTCTGAAACATGACCCGCCAAGCCACGCTTCTTAACACCCACACGCTTAACCCGGAAGCCAGCTGCACAAATGTGTCGACCGAAGTCAGCCTGCAGGCGCCCAGCCCGCCACAAGGAGTCGCTAGAGCGTGATGAGCCAAGTAAAGCCCCCCGGCCAAACCCTCCCCTAACACGGACGACGCTGGGCCAATTAGACTGCTGCGTCACTCGGGAGGCCCTCCTTTTATTAACCTTAACCTAATTCTCCTAATCTTCTAAATGAATTCTCTAATCTGTTGCGTAAATTCTCCTAACCTGTTATGAAAAAGTAGCTTGTAGCTGTATCGAAGTGGCGTGAAAATAGTGTTTCTCAGTAACCTGGAGTGGCAGTAACCAGCAGAAGTGTGGTAGTACGCAGGAGTGGCAGTAACTAGAATAAGTGTGATAGTAACCAGGAGTGGCAGTAACCAGGAGAAGTGTGGTAGTAAGTGAGTGGCAGTAACCAGGAGAAGTCTAGCAGTAACCAGGAGTGGCAGTAACCAGGAGAAGTGTGATGATAGTAACTAAAGGAGTGGCAGTAACCAGGAGAAGTGTGATAGTAACTAGGTGTGGCAGTAACCAGGAGAATTGTGGTAGTAACTAAAGGAGTGGCAGTAACCAGGAGAAGTGTGCCCTACTGTGACTGCTGTGTTCGTCTAACGTAGTACCTAGGTCCTGCATGGCATCATTTAAATGTTATCCTGTGTCAATGGAGAAATGTGTTGCATTATAAGAAGAAACATTTAGGTGTCAGAAATCCTCCTTGTTGACTCCTAGGGAAGTGTTTGAGTGTCCGTGGATGTGGGCGTGTGAATGTACGAGTGTATGTGTGTGGGCGTCAATGCAATCATATTCAGTATATACTGTACATGCTTGCGTGTGTGCAAACATACAGTCCATGCGAGTGTGTTTTTGGGTCACTCCTCGAGGGGGAGCAAGCTGGCACATGAGTGACCCACCTAAGTGCTCCATTATTGGGGGGAAGAAGGCCTGTGTCCGTGGTGAGGAAGGGAAGATGGTGGTGATAATGCCAGGAAAATGGCCGCCACGTCCCATGCCAAAATAATCCCTGTGTTAATAAGATTACCCTGCAGTAACAATCAGAGGAAGTAGTCATTGTACTGGTCTTCAGGAAGCAGCTAGGAGCCTCAGAGGAGAAGCATGTGTGGAGGAATGGAATGGGGCTTCCAGGTCACTGTTTGAGCTATAGCCAGTGTGTGTGTGTGTGTGTGTGTGCAGCATGGCATGCGGTCGGAAATCAGGTTCCACGCGTGTTTGGGAGGTGCTGCCCTTTCTGGGCACAATCAGTTCCTGGAGCTTATAACCCCGTAACCCACACACACACACACACCAGGTCTCACACGTTCACACGTTTTCCATTAAGGCATGAAGCCAAAGCTGGGGAAATGCTCTCCTCTCTCTGTGTGAATGTGTCTGTGTGATTATGTGTGTTCTGGTTAGTTAAGCATTGTTTTAATGGCCGTGGTGCTTTCCATAAACTAAGGCATTGTCAGGTGATCGCTTTACCAGACAGTGAGACTGGACAGATAGACGGACAGTCAGGAAATGACTGCAGGACATGGCAGTTTGCCTTTGTATTGGTTTATACTGTATATCACTCACTACCTCCAGAAAGTTGTTGACCTATTGAGGATGACCATTTTCATCAATTAAGATTTTTTTATTCATTAGTCAATGAATGGAAGCTTATTCTGAGTCTAGTCTGGTGGATAGAGTGGGTCTATTGCCCCTCTGCTCATCCCTTCTTGTTCTTCTTCATCCCTTCATCTTCAGCTCAATTCAGTTGGTCTGATCTGGACCAGTCACGTCAGACAGTCTGCAGACAGACTCCCCCAAATCTGACATGGGTCAAACTGGAGGATCAGAGTGAAGGGGCTACAAGGAATGTTCTTGACCTGTAGTTTAACCCCACAAGGAATGTTCTTGACCTGTAGTTCAACCCCACAAGGAATGTTCTTGACCTATAGTTTAACCCCACAAGGAATGTACTTGACCTATAGTTTAAACCCACAAGGAATGTGCTTGACCTGTAGTTTAACCCCACAAGGAATCTACTTGACCTGTAGTTTAACCCCACAAGGAATCTACTTGACCTGTAGTTTAACCCCACAAGGAATGTACTTGACCTGTAGTTTAACCCCACAAGGAATGTACTTGACCTGTAGTTTAACCCCACAAGGAATGTTCTTGACCTGTAGTTTAACCCCACAAGGAATGTACTTGACCTGTAGTTTAACCCCACAAGGAATGTGATTGACCTGTATTTTTTATTTTTTATTTTATTTCACCTTTATTTAACCAGGTAGGCTAGTTGAGAACAAGTTCTCATTTGCAACTGCGACCTGGCCAAGATAAAGCATAGCAGTTGGACACATACAACACAGAGTTACACATGGAATAAACAAAACATACAGTCAATAATACAGAAGGAAAAAAATGAAAACTAAAAGTCTATATACAGTGAGGGCAAATTAGGTCAAATAAGGGAATTAAGGCAATAAATAGGCCATGGTGGCAAAGTAATTACAGTATGGCAATTAAACACTGGAATGGTAGATGTGCAAAAGATGGAATGTGCAAGTAGAGATACTGGGGTGCAAAAGGAGCAGAATAAATAAATAAAAACAGTATGGGGATGAGGTAGTTTAACCCCATAAGGAATGTACTTGACCTGTAGTCTAACCACACAAGGAATGCCTATTTCCCTGTACACACACACTTCGCAAAACATGTTATCACCACACAAAACACCCCAACTGTGCCTGCCACAGATGAATGATAAAAACAGCTGAAGTTGATCCCTGGTGAGAGAAAAGAGCAAGGGATCAAGGGAAGGAGCGAGAGAGAGAAAAGAGACTGAAAAAGAGGGAAAGAGAAATGGGGTGATGAAAGGAAGATCTAAGCTAACGTGAATGCCTGGGGTTCCCTTTAAGTGACTGGAAGATTAATGACTTAGGTTAGCTGGGCTATTTATTTGTGTGTGTGTGTGTGTGTGTGTGTATGTGTGTGTGTGTGTGTGTGTGTGTGTGTGTGTGTGTGTGTGTGTGTGTGTGTGTGTGTGTGTGTGTGTGTGTGTGTGTGTGTGTGTGTGTGTGTGTGTGTGTGTGTGTGTGTGTGTGTGTATATTATTGGTTGCACGTGTATGTGTGGGTAATGTTTGTCTAATCTTTTGAGAAGTTAGATTTGGAGGAAAACGATTGTGAACACAAACTGTGTGAACAGCAACCTGGTGGATTAACCAGAGTGGCTCTCCTAAAAAGGAATGGGAAATGGGGGGGATGCCAAATCAAATCAAATCAAAGTTTATTTGTCACGTGCACCGAATACAACAGGTGTAGTCGACCTTACAGTGAAATGCCTACTTACAGGCTCTAACCAACAGTGCAATTTTTAAGTAAAAAAAAGGTATTAGGTGAACAATAGATAAGTAAAGAAATAAAAACAGCAATGAAAAAGATAGTGAAAAATAACAGTAGCGAGGCTAGAACAGTAGCGAGGCTATATACAGGCACCGGTTAGTCGCTCTGATTGAGGTAGTATGTACATGTAGGTATAGTTAAAGTGACTATGCATATATTATAAACAGAGAGTAGCAGTAGCGTAAAAGAGGGGTTGGCGGGTGGTGGGTGGCGGGACACAATGCAGATAGTCTGGGTAGCCAATGTACGGGGGCACCGGTTAGTCGGGCTAATTGAGGTAGTATGTACATGAATGTATAGTTAAAGTGACTATGCATATATGATAAACAGAGTAGCAGCAGAAGTAGAATTAGAAGCATAGAAGTGATTTAGCTCGTCTGGTAGGCTCGTGTCACTGGGCAGCTCGCGGCTGTGCTTCCCTTTGTAGTCTGTAATAGTTTGCAAGCCCTGCCACATAAGACGAGCGTCGGAGCCGGTGTAGTACGATTCAACCTTAGTCCTGTATTGACGCTTTGCCTGTTTGATGGTTCGTCGGAGGGAATAGAAGGATTTCTTATAAGCTTCCAGGTTAGAGTCCCGCACCTTGAAAGTGGCAGCTCTACCCTTTAGGTCAGTGCGAATGTTGCCTGTAATCCATGGCTTCTGGTTGGGGTATGTACTTACAGTCACTGTGGGGACGATGTCCTCGATGCACTTATTGATAAAGCCAGTGACTGATGTGGTGTACTCCTCAATGCCATCGGATTGCCACACAGCAATCAACAATCAAAACAACAATCCATGATCAATCCATAATACATGAATTGCTCCACTCATATAGTTTTTACATACTAAAACTTACTCAAATCAATCAGTCAGTTTTAAAAATCATTCCGTTTCCAAATCATAATTCAAAACCCAATGAATTATACAACCAACATTTTGAATAACATTGCTCAGTGATTCACATTGGTTCTATCACTCAAAATTAAAACCCTCAACTTAACCCACATCAACACTGGCAGAATGTACATTTATCTTAACATACAATATATTTACCTTATAATTCACCCAATTAACTCTCTCATCAGGGTTATAATTACAGATCAGTATCTCAATGCATTCTTAGCCTACATTACTATACATTTAGCAGTGTGTAAACCTCCTCGATCAACCTGATACCCCAAATAACAATTTCAGACAAGTCTAAATCAATTACGGGCACAGTTGACCAACTCCCTCCCTTTCCCACTCAATATTCTGGTATTTCTTCATTTTTCTTCTTCAGATATTTCCACATACACTAGCCTTCATTTCTCAGAACAAGAATAGACTGACATGTTTCAGAAGAAAGTTCTGAGCCTGTAATCGAAACCACAAATGCTGATGCTCCAGATACTCAACTAGTCAAAAGAAGGCCAGTTTTATTGCTTCTTTAATCAGAACAACAGTTTTCAGCCATTGGAACACTGGAGTGATGGATGCTGATAATAGGCATCTGTACGCCTATGTAGATATTCCATTAAGAATCTGCCATTTCCAGCTACAATAGTCATTTATAACATTAACAATGTCTACACTGTATTTCAGATCAATTTTATGTTATTTTAATGGACAAAAAATTTTGCTTTTCTTTCAAAAACAAGGACATTTCTAAGTGATCCCAAACTTTTGAACGGTAGTGTATCACTCAAGGTGTGTAATCTTCAATCCAAAAACCTCAAAAGACTTGTAATTCCCCCATTTTGACACATGATTCACATAGTGACTAATGTGTAAAAACAACAACACTACTGGTTAAAACATAAAACTATTTTAAAATAACAAATCGAATTAGAATCATTACCCATAATAACTCCAGAAAGAAAAGATTGTGCCCATAAATTGATTCAAGAAATAGAAAAATAGACTAGAGACAGAACTATCCTTCTCGTGGTCCGAGTCACACATATAACTATAAACTTCACTTCCGTAATTATCAGTATTATAAATGACCTTCAAATCATCATCCAATGTCTCTCAGCTTTCCAGCGAGGATGATCAAACCACACTAGAAAGTCAGGACAGAGGTCAGAGGTCATTCAAACCCTTCAAAAACATAATCTAAAAACAGTCAAACATTTCATACATTTCGTATCTGAGGTTTACAGTAAGTTTCTTCAGCACATTTTTTATCAAAATAATACATGTGTTCAATTAAAACTTCAGAAAATGTGTGATCGTCATAAAAAAACACCTAGTCTCCAACCCGTGAAAAACCTAATAAAACCAAATGAATTAGAACATTCAGAATAAATCAGACATAGCATTTTAAAAACACCAACAAATATTCATAACAAGTGTGTTGTGTGTGGGTGCCTGCAAACCATATGGCAAAAACAAACAAAAATGGGCAGGCCTTATTTAATTTGATAACTCCTCTTTACCCCCGAATCAGGATACCTTTATACCTATAAAACTGCTGAATTTCACCAACTCCTCTTCCAAGACCATAGCCTCAGGAGACATTTCAAAGAGAGAGAAAATGACTACCCCCATTCTCCTAGAAGATAAAGTGTCAATTTCTTTAGCATTCCCTATACAAATATCATAATCAGCAACCCAAAGGTTTTAACTACAAGCCAAACATGATAATGATACGTCCATTGTACTCCCACAAATCATTAATCCTTTGTTTTAATGTACCCCAACGTTTATGTGCGCTTAATTTAGCATGTGCTGCCCTTAGACACATGTATCTTGCCACCATGTCTAACAATTCACTCCCATATCATATTATATGACTGGTCTCTCTTTTCCATAACCATGTAAAATTATCCTGGGATCATTACTAGACCAATGTCCAACAACATATGTAATAGCTGTTTAGTCTTAGATTGTTCCTGTTAACCTTTATTTAACTAGGCAAGTCTGTTAAAAACAATTCTTATATACAATGACAGCCTACCCCTGCCAAACACGGACGATGCTGGGAAAATTGTGCGCCACCCTATGGGACTCCCAATCATGGCCGGATGTGATTTAGCCTGAATTCAAACAAGGGACTGTAGTGACGCCTCTTGCACTGAGATGCAGTGCTTTAGACCGCTGCTCCACTTGGGAGCCATAATACAGAATGTCATTAAGTGGAATCGACACCCTCTAAAATTAACAAACCCATAACCCCTTTCCAGTAATCTAAACATTGCAGCCTGTTGCATTAATTTGGTAAAAATATAAACCTGTTGTTTAACAAATGTAGAACCTTCAAAAAGTTGGTGCTGTCCTATCAGCTTAATATTCAATACTTATTTCAATCTACTTTAATAAATGGACACTGTTCCACGTAATGGAAACAGATTACAATTTTAGAATACATTAACTTCCTGCTCAAATTCACTGGTGTTACCTGAGCTATAAAACCAAGCAACAATAATCAGAAACTGTCAAAGAATGTTTCTCATACCTCTACTTCAAATTTCCCACTGCCTGCTTGCTTTCAACCACAGCTAATGTTTTTTACAATCTCAAGGCTCAATCCCTCTACTCATCATTTAACCTTGTACCTTGTATTACTAAAATATTGCATAATTCGAGTGCTATCAACAACAAAAAACTCTAACCCTCCTTATCAATGTCTTTGTCACTGTCACCCATTGTAAGGTTTAGAAAGTAAAAAGAATCAACCCATGATTATTCTCTCCTTACTAGAAGACAATGCGCCAAATGTATAAAATAGATCAGCCAATTGTTAAGGAAAAAACACATTTCGGTGGGCACTATACTACAGCCTCTTACCACCCAAAACTTCCATCCATTGCTGTTGTAGCCTTGTTTTATCATGATCATGGTCACAGCTCTATCGCAATTGCCTATCCGCTATTATTAGAACTCATTAGATTTAGGCAACTGTCTCTTCTAAGTGGGCTACAAGTAAGAAAACAAACACTTCTAATTGTTTACAAGCATACATTCAGTTCATGATTCAGTGATTCAGATACGACTCCGTTCTCACTAGGTTATTCCAGCAGACCATTTAGGCCACACAACGTATTACATTGAAATCGCCTCACTATTTATGTTGAATAAATTAGCCTTTCAATTTGAACTAAGATGTTAAAATGTTCATTTTGCATATTAAAACAAACACTGGCTGCTATATCTAAGAACAAACATGGAAATAGTTTTAAAATAAAGTCAAAACAAACATAATAACCTCTGTTCACAGGGAGGCCACTTTAATTACTCATGACCCTTTCCCTTTCGTTAATTCTATATTTATTTTAGAATAAAACGGAATAATGTGTCTCATGAGATTAAAACTCCTAGGGTTTTCCCGAGTCGCATTGTTCTCAATAACCCAAATGTTATCTCTTGTTTCGCTGGTTGCACTTTACCATATAATACCTTGTGACCCTGCTCTACCACACAGTTTACTAATGTGGCGATGTTTGGTATATGTGAGTTTCTTCGTCTTTTCACGCCAATAACAAATTCACTACATATTGTATAAACACAGAACCCCCAAATCTACACCCTTTCGCGATTGTTTAAATGTGTCGTGAAACAAAGTTTTACTATTTGTAAACATCATTCATGCTCTCGCCCATATATACTGACAATTTTAATATGTTACCTAATATTCACTGTCCTTGATTCTCACAATGATTATTCAACTACAAAATCTGCTAAGGAGCAGGGTTGATCCAAGCTCTCTGATTCATAATGTATAATACTTTTCTTGCCTCACAAAGCAGTCAATCACCCAAGCTAACTAGCTAAAGTTGGCTAGCTTGCTAGCTACTTCCAGACATAAACAAGAAAACACATCATCACTCTCTATTTCACTCACTTGGCAGAGCCGGTTAGGCTTTGTTTGCAAGTTATTCAAAATGTTGGTGACTATCTGTGCTGCTGGCAATAATTTAAATTACTCTATTTCCCTAACGTTTACTGACACCGGCCATTTTCAACAGTCAATAGCCAGAGCGAATTTACCAAGTACCCCATTTAACAATGTCCATTGAGAACGCACAATGACTATACCATTTAGCTAAGCTAAGAATGGCGTGAACAGTCAAGTCAACAAACGCTGGGTAGTTGAGTATCATATTGTCATGCCCTGACCGTAGAGAGCCTTTTTATTTCTCTATTTGGTTAGGTCAGGGTGTGATTTGGGTGGGCATTCTAGATTATTGTATTTCTATGTTGGCCTGATATGGTTCCCAATCCGAGGCAGCTGTCTTTCGGTGTCTCTGATTGGGGATCATATTTAGGCAGCCTTTTCCCACTGGGTTTTTGTGGGATCTTGTTTTTGTATAGCTACTGTGAAGCCTGCAGAACTTTACGTTCGTTTTGTATTTTTCTTTGTTTTGTTCGGTGTTCATCTATTAAAAGTAAGATGTATGCTTACCACGCTGCACCTTGGCCTACTCATTTCGACGAACATAACACATATAGTCAATATACTAGTTCGATGCAATGATGTACTTACTATGCAGTTCATAAAGATAGCGTAACCAACAAATTTGTCATACTTAGTTAAAACAAAGAATTTATATCTTAAGACTAATAAGCATACAACATACTCAAATTACTTCACAAATAGTACGGTTAGAGCGATTACACTGATAGAAGGCTAACATCAATACGCTGGTGTATTGAACTAATGATTCTTCTTTAATGTCATTGTGACAAGTCACAATTGCATCCCTGAATTCTCTATTAGGTTGGAATTTTCCTGTCAGCAGGGAAATGCTGCCAGATTTTATCCATGATTCGATTTTTTTCCTATATTCGAGCCAAATTGGTAGAATGCTTGTGTGCTTCTATTAGTGTCTTTATGGCTTTGCTATAGTTGACCTCTTCTATGAATTTATTTCCGCTCCTCTCCTCACGGTTTTAATATATGCCAATCTTTTTCTGAGACTATCTCCCAGATTCTGTAGACAGTCAGAGTGGTCTCTTCATGGATCATTTATCTCTAACAAATGATCCATGAAGAGACCACTCTGAGCCTACCTATGGGTTGTTTATGTTGCATCTCTAGAAATCGATTATACACACATACAATTTCTCATAAGAAAAATGTCATGCCTTCACAGAATCAATATATAATGTTGGAAATCTTAGGTACTCACATTAATTTATCACTCCATTTCCAATGACTCTTCATCCATACACTCCCAGCGGGAACCTGCCCTATGGGAATAATGCTCAACAGCTCTCAAGTCTTCCAGAAATTATAGAATAACATGCAGTGTTAACAGGCAGTGTTGAACGGAACCCCAAGATAACGCTACATATCGAAACTTATTATCCAAAATTTAAATCAGCTTATTATAGACATTTCTATATCTTATTATCCAAATGTAAGATTAACACGTATTTCTACCCTAAACACACTCTCGTATCACATTCACAGAAAACACAACCAAAAGACACAGAGGGGAATGAGAGAGACGAGGAAAACCGGTTTGCGCTGTTTTTAGATTTCAAAACCCTGTCTTATATAAACAGGGAAACCATTATCAAAATATTGCCTAATTAGTGGACCCACAACGGGGTTATGTATCCACACTGGGAAATGGCCTGCTGTGATTACTATGGTATAGATTATCTTATGTCTATCCAAATGTGCAGAACTACCTACAGAGTACCCATGTTTCCTATCTAATTATGTAACACGGTCCCAAAAAATCCAACCTTACCTCGTATTTTCTAAGTATCAGGAGTTAAAAAACACTTACAATAACATCTAACAATAGTAACCCAGGGCATACCTGTTTACCTCATCAACAAAACATTTAATCAATTACATACACGTTATAATTTGAACTTCACCAAGCCAGATGCCCTCGCAAGGCATCACCTGCACTCTAGTTCCTCGTTCAATACGTTAAACTCACCAGTCCTACTGTGATCAACCCAGTACCACGGTTCTGGACTTTTGATAGCCCGGAACTGGCTAATCCTACCTCTTTCAGTACTCTGTCCAAGATCCGGTATCCACTCGTACCCGCTACCTCTCAGATCATAGGCGGGTCCAGCTGCTCAATAATAAGCCTGGTTTACCCTGAGATCCCAATTTCTGATCCCCTGTGCACAGTTTACCCAGATCTTCAGGAGCAGTCAACAGGTGAAGTTGCAGATTACCTCCTCGTTGCCAAAAATGTGGTGGAAATTCAGTACTGAGAGAGACTTTGTAATTTCTTCAAACAATCATCTTTATTTAATATTGATTAATTGTGGCAATAATGAAACCGTCAATCCAACAGTCTTATCGTAAGAGTGTTTACATTTTAGTAATTTAGCAGATGCTCTTATCCAGAGCAATTTACAGTAGCAATTAGGGTTAAGTACCTTGCTCAAGGGAACATCAACAGATTTTCCACCTAGTCGGCTCGGGGATTCAAACCAGTGGCCATTTCGGTTACTGGCTCAATGCTCTTAACCACTAGGCTATCTGCCACCCGGAGGCTGGTGTCTTGGCTAAATTACCAATCTAGCCCTCATACCATCATAGCCACCTAATCATCCCCAGCTCACAATTGGCTCATTCATCCCCCCTCCTGTCCCCTGTAACTATTCCCCAGGTTGTTGCTGTAAATGAGAATGTGTTCTCAGTCAACCTACCTGGTGAAATAAAAATAGACTTTAGACCCCCCATGGTTTGCTTTTCCAACAAACATAATGTTTAAGTGTCTGTTTACAGAGCTTAGTTTTGCTTGTGTAAAACTTAACTGAATCATCCTGTGTATACTATTAGATCACACCAGTTGTAATGGACTAGGCTGATTTCAACATGTATTTAAATCTCAAACACATCTGATTAATTTGGCTGAAGCCAGCTGTTCTTCCTCAAATTTCAAGATGAGTCATATCAGTTAATATCATCATCAGCTATTATTGGCTCAGTGAGATGTTTTACTTTAAATCCCTCACATAGATAGAGGTAAATGAGTGATAGATTGGCTTGTTCCATTTATGGAGGTAGGCAATGAGCCTAGAAAGGCCAACTGGCCTGTTCTCTTCTTGCCAATGAAACAGTGTACTGTTGTTGTTGAATACTCATTTTATCGATCATAATCTGCTGCTGGAAAAACGTATGTGATATGGCTTTACGTCCCCTATTATATTGTGGATCGAGAGTTACCTTTCCTAAAAGAACCTCTCCAACATAATCCAGGCAGAGTCAGGCATTCCCCAGGGCAGCTCTCTAGGCCGCTTACTTTTTGCAATTTTTATGAATGACCTGCCACTGGCACTGAGGGAAGCCTGTGTATCTATGTATGCTGATTAATCAACACTATACACGTCAGCTACCACAAAAAGTGAAATCTCTGCAACACTTAACAAAGAGCTGCAGTTAGAATTAGAATGGGTGGCAAGACTTAAGATAGTCCTAAATCTTTCACAAACTAAAAAAGCATTGTATTTGGGACAAATCCTTCACTAAACCCTAAACCTCAATGAAATCTTGTAATGAATAATGTGGACATTTACACTTGGTGTAACCCTGGATTATTAACTGTCATGGTCAAAACATATTAATGCAACGGTAGCTAAGATGAGGAGAGGTCTGTGCCACAAAAAGGGACATAGGAAAGTTACAGTTAGCCCAGAACAGAGCAGCACGGCTGGCCCTTAAGTGTATATGAGCGCTAACATCAATAACATGCATGTCAATCTCTTCTGGGTCAAAATAGAGGAGAGATTGACTGCATCACTACTTGTCTTAGTGAGAGTTATTGACATGTTGAAAGCACAGAGCTGTCTGTTTAAACGACTAGCACACAGCTTAGACACCCGTACATACCACACAAGACATGCCACCAGAGGTCTGTTTAAATGACTAGCACACAGCTTAGACACCCGTACATACCACACAAGACATGCCACCAGAGGTCTGTTTAAATGACTAGCACACAGCTTAGACACCCGTACATACCACACAAGACATGCCACCAGAGGTCTCTACACAGTCCCCAAGTCCAGAATTTACTATGGGAAACGCACAGTTCTACATAGAGCCATAACTACATGGAACTCTATTCCACTTCAAGTAACTCATGCAAGCAGTAAAATAATAACAAATACAACTACACCTTATGGAACAGTGCAGATTGTGAACAGATACACACACACACACACACACACACACACACACACACACACACACAGGTACACATGCACACACATGCTACCACACGCACTCTACACACACGTACATTGTAATATTGTTATATTGCTGTATTGTAGATATGTTGTGGTAGAGTAGTGTGTAATAATGTGTTGTATTGTAGATATGTTGTGGTAGAGTAGTGTGTAATAATGTGTTGTAGATATGTAGTGGTAGAGTAGTGTGTAATAATGTATTGTAGATATGTAGTGGTAGAGTAGTGTGTAATAATGTGTTGTATTGTAGATATGTAGTGGTAGAGTAGTGTGTAATAATGTGTTGTATTCTAGATATGTAGTGGTAGAGTAGTGTGTAATAATGTGTTGTATTGTAGATATGTAGTGGTAGAGTAGTGTGTAATAATGTATTGTAGATATGTAGTGGTAGAGTAGTGTGTAATAATGTATTGTAGATATGTAGTGGTAGAGTAGTGTGTAATAATGTGTTGTATTGTAGATATGGTAGAGTAGTGTGTAATAATGTGTTGTATTGTAGATATGTAGTGGTAGAGTAATGTGTAATAATGTGTTGTATTGTAGATATGTTGTGGTAGAGTAGTGTGTAATAATGTGTTGTATTGTAGATATGTAGTGGTAGAGTAGTGGTATAATAATGTGTTATATTGTAGATATGTAGTGGTAGAGTAGTGTGTAATAATGTGTTGTATTGTAGATATGTTGTGGTAGAGTAGTGTGTAATAATGTGTTATATTGTAGATATGTAGTGGTAGAGTAGTGTGTAATAATGTGTTGTATTGTAGATATGGTAGAGTAGTGTGTAATAATGTGTTGTAGATATGTAGTGGTAGAGTAGTGTGTAATAATGTGTTGTATTGTAGATATGTTGTTGTAGAGTAGTGTGTAATAATGTGTTGTATTGTAGATATGTAGTGGTAGAGTAGTGTGTAATAATGTGTTGTATTGTAGATATGTTGTGGTAGAGTAGTGTGTAATAATGTGTTGTATTGTAGATATGTTGTGGTAGAGTAGTGTGTAATAATGTGTTGTATTGTAGATATGTAGTGGTAGAGTAGTGTGTAATAATGTGTTGTAGATATGTAGTGGTAGAGTAGTGTGTAATAATGTGTTATATTGTAGATATGTAGTGGTAGAGTAGTGTGTAATAATGTATTGTAGATATGTAGTGGTAGAGTAGTGTGTAATAATGTGTTGTATTGTAGATATGTTGTGGTAGAGTAGTGTGTAATAATGTATTGTAGATATGTAGTGGTAGAGTAGTGTGTAATAATGTATTGTAGATATGTAGTGGTAGAGTAGTGTGTAATAATGTGTTGTAGATATGTAGTGGTAGAGTAGTGTGTAATAATGTGTTGTATTGTAGATATGTAGTGGTAGAGTAGTGTGTAATAATGTGTTGTATTGTAGATATGTAGTGGTAGAGTAGTGTGTAATAATGTGTTGTATTGTAGATATGTAGTGGTAGAGTAGTGTGTAATAATGTGTTGTATTGTAGATATGTGGTGGTAGAGTAGTGTGTAATAATGTGTTGTATTGTAGATATGTTGTGGTAGAGTAGTGTGTAATAATGTGTTGTATTGTAGATATGTTGTGGTAGAGTAGTGTGTAATAATGTGTTGTATTGTAGATATGGTAGAGTAGTGTGTAATAATGTGTTGTAGATATGTAGTGGTAGAGTAGTGTGTAATAATGTGTTGTATTGTAGATATGTTGTGGTAGAGTAGTGTGTAATAATGTGTTGTAGATATGTAGTGGTAGAGTAGTGTGTAATAATGTGTTGTATTGTAGATATGTAGTGGTAGAGTAGTGTGTAATAATGTGTTGTATTGTAGATATGTTGTGGTAGCGTAGTGTGTAATAATGTGTTGTATTGTAGATATGTTGTGGTAGAGTAGTGTGTAATAATGTATTGTAGATATGTTGTGGTAGAGTAGTGTGTAATAATGTGTTGTGTGATGTACTGTTTTATTTTGTATTTAATCTCCTTCATCTTGTTTGGACCCCAGTAAGAGTATCTTTGTGATGGGGATCCGTAAATTACCAGCCAGTAGCAGTGACATACCCAGGCTAGTCTCATACCCACTGCCCTGCTTCTACCCTCCAGACCTCCAGACCTACCCTCCAGCCTGCCCTCTCTCTGCTCCATCCATGGCCAGCAGACAGGCAGTGGTTCTGGGTTTACTCTCACCCCACTCATAGGTGTCTCTCACTGAACCTTGAGCCATACCACATCGGACCTTTCACCTCACCTGGGGGAGGGTCATCTGGCTGTTGGGTGGTCTTTGGGGCCTGGTTCCATTTTCACCTCTTGCACCTTCCCAAAGCTCCAATGCCCTTTTTTTATCTGACAGGAACTGATAGGTGTTAAGAATATGATGAACTAATCGGGCATATTTATTTTACCAAACAAGTACTTTCCGATCTGTGAACAGCGAAAGGGGGTAGAGTTCTAATAGAAGATGTCAGGGGCCAAAATGGAACTGGACCATGGTTCATTTTAGGCTGTTTAGTCCTGGAGTTTAGAGTAGTGAAATAGTGACATGGCCCTGTAGCTACAGATGTTGTTTACTGTACTTCTGAGATACTTCTGAGATACTTCTGAGAAATACCTACAGTAGGTGATATACGATCACCAGAGTTATGAAAGGCAGATCCTGTTGGAAATACTCTGTCTTGTCCGAACCAGTGAGAAAACACCTGTTGGACCTTCACACGGACGTGCACTGTGGAAGAATGTATATCAAGTATTTCTATGTCTGTACATAATTGTTGTATACTGTGAGAGGTTTATATTCTGCAGATGTGATTGCGTGTGAGACCGAATAGAATGAAGTGGGGATAAATTTTCTCAGACCAGTAGAGAGAGATGGGTGGGGGATGTCCGGGTATTTGATGCTATGGATAACTGCTTCTCTTCATGCCTCTTTTTCAACCCCAGCCTTATGTGACAGCCCGCACAAACATTAGCCACACACACACACACACACACACACACACACACACACACACACACACACACACACACACACACACACACACACACACACACATACTTTGATATATTTCAGCTGCGCTCTTGTTAGAATTTTTGTTTTTGTTTTTGATTAGCTTGTTTCTTATGAAGTTTGACAGAATGGTATCATATGATGCCCTATAAAGTACAATTTATAACTGAAATTTAGATGGATTTTGTGTGGTCGGTCTCAATTTACAATCTCTATACTTCCTCTCTCCCCCTCTCTTTTTCTCAATCAATCCCTTCTCTTTCTCTTCCCCTTTCTTTCCCTCTACCATTCCCATTATCCCTCTCTTTCCCCCTCTCTCTCTTCTTCTCTGTATTTCTCCCTCTCTGTCTCCCTCTTTCTCTCTTCCCCCTCTCTCCCTCTCTCTTTGTACAGTATTGACCCTCTCTCTCTTTTGACTCTTTCCCACTTCCCTCTCTCTCCCCCTCTCTCAATGATTGATAGAGAGACTCCAGAGTCTCTTCAGGCTTAGCTGAAAAGATTCCAAGACCTCATTCTCCCCAATTCTCCTGAGCTTCTGAAGCCGAGCAGAATTCGCCTCCTCTCCATCTCTCCCTTTCTCACTATTCCTTTTATAGCCTCGTCACTGCGGTTGTCTTTCGCTCCTCCTTTTTTCTCCGTTTATCTTTCAGACTGGCACAGTCTTGGCAGAGGGGCAGGAGAACTTGGAGTCTGTCTGTCCTTTCTTTATCTCCTCTCTCTGCCCCCCCCCCCCCCCCCTCTCTCCCTCTCTATCTCTCTCTCCCTTCCTATCTCTTTCTCTCTCAGCAAAGTGAGGGTCTGGTCATCTGTGTCTCTTTAATGGTGGTGACGGTAGAGAATGAGCTCAGATGGGAGGATTGTTTCAGCTGTGTTTGGATGTGTAACACACTCACACACTCAGGCCCTGGACACTGGTGAATGCTGTGTTTTTCTGTCTGCAGGTGTCATATACTGATTATGTTCTTGAGTCATTTGTTTGAATTAGTAGATTTCGTTTTGGAGACAGTAATTTGACTCCATAGTTCAGAATGAATGTATGCATGATCTTCAGATGTTTTGAATCTGATTATTAGTGTTGGAAACTGACTCTGTACAGTACCTTCATAAATTCCTTGAAATGATTAGAACCTTCACTTAGCCAACCCTCAGTCTTTCACCTCTCCCTCCCTCTGTATTTGGGATGGAAATACACGCCAAGCCTTCCCCAGTCCCCCATCTGCAGAAGTGAAGGAGTAGTTTTCAGGTTAACTGTATCTTAATCGTTCCTCTTAGAACATGAGATAGGCAAATGGTGACACACACACACAGCACACACACTACACACACTACACACAAGTTCTATTCTTCAAGAATCAATTGGTACATATCATTAATACATCCAAAAATGTATCTGCAGATTGCCACTTTAAAGAAGCAATTAATGAAATCCCAAGTATTGTATTGTTTGTTTATGTCTGACTGTTATTTTTATGTATTGAAAAAGTGCATTTTGGTTTGATATTTTCTTGGTCTAAACAAATTTGGAGTAGAGTTCTTGGTCTAAACAAATACAAACAACGCAAAACATCTCTCTCTCTCTCTCTGTGTCTCTTTCTCTCTCTTTCTCTCGGTCTCTCCCTCCCTCTCTCTCTTTCTCTCTCGCTCTCTCTCTCTGTCTCTCTCTCTCTCACACACTCTCTCTCATTCTCTATCTCACTCACTCACTCACTCTCTCTCTCTCGCTCTGTCTCTCTCTCTCTCTCACGCTCTCTCTCTCTCTCTCTCTCTGTCTCTCCTTCTCCTTCAACACAGTGTTTTCCTAACACCCCCACAAAGAGGGCTCTTAGGTCCTGGAGTCATAATTGAATGACTCCCCTCTACCTGGATGTCATTGAGCATCTGATTAGAGGGGTGAAAAGCTAGCTAGCGGAGGTGACAGAGGGGGAAAAGGTCAGCTTGTTAGCACCTTAGCTCCAGGAAGGCACGCCAGAGAGCCTAATCCCACATCGATTTACCTCAGTCAAAAGCAGGAAGTGCTGATTAGAAGTGCGGCCTCCTGGGAGATGGAGTTGAGGATCTCTGTGACCCAGAGCTGGTTTAGTGTGGAGGGGCCCAGCAGTGAAGGGCCCAGGCCAGAAACCAGACTTGTGTTTATTCTGGAACACAGTAAGCCACAGCACAGTGGGAGACTCTACTCTCTCTGTCTCTCTCTCTCTCACTCTTCTCTCGTTTTTCTATTTTTCTCTCATTCACACACTTGTTCTACTCAATCGCTTTCTCTGTTATCACTCATTCACATTCAAATATTCCCCTATCTTGCACTTCTCCTATCATTTTCTCTCTCAATTCCCTCCCTCTCTCTCTCTCTCTCTCTCTCTCTCTCTCTCTCTTCTGCTTTGAATGGTTTCAAGGGGTGGTCCAGCTGTTCCCATACTCTCGCTCCTCATCCAAATATTCTTTCTAGGTTTCCTCACCCTCTTTCCCTATTTGTACATCAGTTCTTCATTGGTACATCTGTTGACGTATTATATTCCCTAGAGAATAAAATCCTAGAGCAATGTGTGCTCTTTCACAAAAGTCTGTGTGTGTGTGTTTATGTGTGCGGTATGTGCGTGTGTAGTGTCTCTGAGGTGTTTTGGCCTTGTTTTGGCTATCAAACACCCCTGAGTCCCAGAGGAAGTGGATGGTGATGGGGCAGGAAGCTGAATGTGCGGAACAGGAGTGATGGTGCAGACAGATGGGCAACAGAGCAACTGAAGGAGCCAAAATGGCCGACATGAAGTGGCCCTTAGTGGAGAGTGGCCCTTTGTAATCCCCCTTATCTCCGTATTTGAGGGCTTTTATG
Organism: Salmo salar; assembly: GCF_965601325.2. NCBI lineage: Eukaryota > Metazoa > Chordata > Actinopteri > Salmoniformes > Salmonidae > Salmo > Salmo salar. The sequence goes on from NC_138315.1 coordinate 36,902,402, forward strand.
GGAGAGTGTTGCTTCAATAACAAAACATTTGCAAAGAAAAACATCATTATGCTGATGTTTTGCATTGAGTGTGTGTGTGTGTGTGTGTGTGTGTGTGTGTGTGTGTGTGTGTGTGTGTGTGTGTGTGTGTGTGTGTGTGTGTGTGTGTGTGTGTGTGTGTGTGTGTGTGTGTGTGTGTGTGTGTGTGTTCAACACAATTTAGAATAGTCTGTAGGATCAGATGTTATTTTAAGACTTTATTTATGGAATGACATTAAGCTATTGATGGCTGGTTGACAGTGACATTACTGAAATGTTATAAAACCACTCATTGAGCTCTGGACCTACTTTCCCTGGGCCAGTTCATGATTGTGTGAAACAAAATGAGTTAACTTTTGAAGAGTTTATACAGATCAATACAGTGAGGAAACAAAAGACAGAGAGAGGAAATGTGAGCAAGAGGAGAGAAAGAGAAAGAAAGGAAAGAGACAGAGCAGCGGTAAAGGAAGAGAAAGAGACTAAATGGATAGCGTAGCGAAGATGTGTTTCAAGTTACGATAACATTGCCTGTTGTCAAGCACTGGTTGCAAAATCACTGTGTCCGTGTCACATTTTCTCTAAGAATCATAGTAGGATGTAAAATGGTTCCCACGACCCTTATGAGTCATAGAGACAGACATAAGCGTTGAACAGTCAGTCTGCTTTACAGCCCACTCCTATTGTACGATAAGTGTGTGTTACTCATATTGTGTAGGCCTGTTTTTGAACTACAGGAACCATCATTTGCTTTGGCCTCAGATGAAAACATACACCCCATGAGGTTATATTAAGAAAGATACAATTCTATTATGGTAGAATAAACTATTTTTCTAACTTCCTGACTGTGGGATGGGACACGCACTCAGAGAGAGAGAGGTGTGTGTGTGTGTGTGTGTGTGTGTGTGTGTGTGTGTGTGTGTGTGTGTGTGTGTGTGTGTGTGTGTGTGTGTGTGAGAGAGAGAGAGAGAGAGGAAGATCACAGGAGGCTGGGGGTGGGGAGGACGCCTCATAATAATGACTGTAATGAAGTGAATTGAATGATATCAAACACATGGAAACCATATGTTTGATGTGTTCGATACCATTCCATTCCGGCCATTACTATGAGCCCGACCTCCCAATGAATGTGCCACCAACCGCCTGTGATCCTGATAAGGCAGGTTAGCAAGGTAATCCTCTCAGAGAAAAAAACCCATGTTAACCCACTGTGTCTGGAAATAGCCTGGCCCCAGAGTTCTTGTGCTTTAGCCACTTGGCATATAATAGTTGTCTAAAGCACAGAGCTAGCCTGGGATCAGGGTAGTCTGGACATGCTTCAACACTTGGTTCTCAATATCCAAGAGAAGCAATGGGGATGTAACAAATAATGTCTGAAGACGAACACAATATATACTTAAGCATTATATACTTAATATACTGCTCAAAAAAATAAAGGGAACACTAAAATAACACATCCTAGATCTGAATGAATGAAATAATCTTATTAAATACTTTTTTCTTTACATAGTTGAATGTGCTGACAACAAAATCACACAAAAATAATCTATGGAAATCCAATTTATCAACCCATGGAGGTCTGGATTTGGAGTCACACTCAAAATTAAAGTGGAAAACCACACTACAGGCTGATCCAACTTTGATGTAATGTCCTTAAAACAAGTCAAAATGAGGCTCAGTAGTGTGTGTGGCCTCCACGTGCCTGTATGACCTCCCTACAACGCCTGGGCATGCTCCTGATGAGGTGTCGGATGGTCTCCTGAGGGATCTCCTCCCAGACCTGGACTAAAGCATCCGTCAACTCCTGGACAGTCTGTGGTGCAACGTGGCGTTGGTGGATGGAGCGAGACATGATGTCCCAGATGTGCTCAATTGGATTCAGGTCTGGGGAACGGGCGGGCCAGTCCATAGCATCAATGCCTTCCTCTTGCAGGAACTGCTGACACACTCCAGCCACATGAGGTCTAGCATTGTCTTGCATTAGGAGGAACCCAGGGCCAACCGCACCAGCATATGGTATCACAAGGGGTCTGAGGATCTCATCTCGGAACCTAATGGCAGTCAGGCTACCTCTGGCGAGCACATGGAGGGCTGTGCGGCCCCCCAAAGAAATGCCACCCCACACCATGACTGACCCACCACCAAAACGGTCATGCTTGGAGGATGTTGCAGGCAGCAGAACGTTCTCCACGGCGTCTCCAGACTCTGTCACGTCTGTTACATGTGCTCAGTGTGAACCTGCTTCATCTGTGAAGAGCACAGGGCGCCAGTGGCGAATTTGACAATCTTGGATTTCTCTGGCAAATGCCAAACGTCCTGCACGGTGTAGGGCTGTAAGCACAACCCCCACCTGTGGACGTCGGGCCCTCATACCACCCTCATGGAGTCTGTTTCTGACTGTTTGAGCAGACACATGCACATTTGTGGCCTGCTGGAGGTCATTTTGCAGGGCTCTGGCAGTGCTTCTCCTGCTCCTCCTTGCACAAAGGCGGAGGTAGCGGTCCTGTTGCTGGGTTGTTGCCCTCCTACAGCCTCCTCCACGTCTCCTGATGTACTGGCCTGTCTCCTGGTAGCACCTCTATGCTCTGGACACTACGCTGGCAGACACAGCAAACCTTCTTGCCACAGCTCGCATTGATGTGCCATCCTGGATGAGCTGCACTACCTGAGCCACTTGTGTGGGTTGTAGACTCCGTCTCATGCTACCACTAGAGTGAAAGCACCGCCAGCATTCAAAAGTGACCAAAACATCAGCCAGGAAGCATACGAACTGAGAAGTGGTCTGTGGTCACCACTGCAGAACCACTCCTTTATTGGGGTGTCTTGCTAATTGCCTATAATTTCCACCTGTTGTCTATTCCATTTGCACAACAGCATGTGAAATTTATTGTTAATCAGTGTTGCTTCCTAAGTGGACAGTTTGATTTCACAGAAGTGTGATTGACTTGGAGTTACATTGTGTTGTTTAAGTGTTCCCTTTATTTTTTTGAGCAGTGTATATTCTTAATACATTATACTTAACCTCATCTGATTGACCTAATGGTTTGGTTGATAGTAGTTGACTGAGTGATACAAGAACAGTTTCTGTTGGAGTGAACGGATTTGGCCAGTGAATTGGTCATGGCTGGTTAACAGTACTGTTCTAGGACATCAAAGTGTGGGTCACATTCCTGACTTCATTTAAGAGACTTAATTTGTCTCCTTCAGCTGTGACACAGAAATCACTGAAACTAAGTTATGTGACAGAAACGTCACTCCCATTGATTTCTACATTATTGTACACACACCCAGATAAAAATGTATTGTAGTATTACCTGGTAAATGTATATATGATATGTGAATAGATTACATGTTTTATCATTGGGAAATGATTTCTAACAGATTGATGAATGTCTACAGATGTAGGGCATATATATGCGTGTTGTGTGTGAAGACAGTCTGTAAATCCTTCACACTCATACTTGGGATGTCTCTAAACGGGCATAGGGAGACCACATACATGATTAACAATCTGCTGACAATACACACACACACACACACACACACACACAGACACGCATGCATGCATGCATACATACATACATACATACATACATACATACATACATACATACATACATACATACATACATACATACATACATACATACATACATACATACATACATACGCGCATACAGACACAGTACAGGCATGCACAGTCACACAACTCACAGATACAGACACACACACTTACACACACATGTATTCACTCACAGAGAAAGCTAATGACAAACTCACACATTTAGAAGTACACACACACACACACACACACACACACAGAAAATTACTTTTATGTTTCCAATGATAGATGTCTAAGGCCAGATGTGAGATTCTGTGAAGGATTTGCACCTCATCTTTAATGTCAAACTTTTCTACATTTATTAGAGTGAGTATTGGCAGCTGGTATGGTATATCCTGACATGCACAAACACAAACACACAGTCACAGTCACATTCCAGCTTATTAAAAACAAATGGAGTGGCCATGTGGAGCCTCTCCCTCCCTGTACTCCTCTTCTCTCTGCTCTGACTCAAACCTTCCTCCCTACCTCCCCTGTCTGGGACAGAAGAGACCCTGAGCACACTAAAACACACACACGCACGCATGGCACGCATGCACGCACACACGCGCACACACGCGCACACACACACACACACACACACACACACACACACACACACACACACACACACGCACACACGCACACATGCACACACATGCACACACACACACACACACGCACACACACATGCACACACACACACACACAGTGAAATGGCAACAGAGGAGAGACTGGAGGAGAAACAGTCTAGAAGCTGGGTCTGAAGATAATGAAGAGAGAGGAAATGAAATGTCAATTAAATATCAATTAGATGTCAATTCAATGTCAATTAGATATATTGCATCTACTGCATATCTAATTGTTGTGATTTATGTTGAGTAGAATGTTTATTGATAAGATGCTACCTTGTAAAGTTGATTTGAAGGACCACAATCTGATGGTCCATTGAAACCTTCTCCATCCCCTTGGGGGCAAATGTAACCATGACAACAACCTTCTCAGGCTCCCCCTCGTGGCCCCTTGCTAGAAGTCAACAGTAGACTGGAGTAGGAAAGAAATTCTGCTGGGCCAGGGTCAGGGAGTAAAGGACAAAATTCAGGACCCCATAGAGCATGAGAAACTACCTTCGCCAAACGGTCTGACCATGAGGTCCACGGGCGACTAAGGCTTGAACCAGTCACGGTCATGTTTCCTGTGGTTTAAAGTCAGGAGATTCAGGTACCTTCAACACCAAAGGCACTTAGACTGAGATTGGTGTAGTTAGAGGTTATATTTTACCTCCGTCTGACCTCTGATTGATGTATTTCCTCTATATTCTACTGATAATGGAATATCAATAGTTATTACTTGAGCAGTATTACTTTAGTGTTTCCATTGAGCGTGGTGTTTCAGTTTGAGTTTATTTGTATTTTTACAGGGACAGTGCACATTAATCAACGTTTCAGTAAAAGTGCCGGTTTTAGCCAGCCGGCTAATTTTCAACCGCAGTCCCTGGGCAGGTTATTAAAAACTATTTCAATAACAATACATACAATCACTGAGCAGTGAGCACACACATAGCAACATAGGACAAGCAAGACGTAGGATGCAGACAGAGCAAAATAGCACAAAAAGCAACAAGACAAAATCCATAAAAGCAACAAAGTGTTTCCACACCTCACAAGCTACAGACAACAGACAACATGGAAAGCGGCAATACACAGCTAGGGATTATGTTCACAAGTCTAATTGACCTTTAGCCATGTCTTCATGCATTTTGTGAAAGTGTGATATGTGGTGCAGTTATGTGTGTCTGATGGCAGTGTATTCCAGACATGGGAAGCTCTCACAGAGAAAGCAGATTTACTAAAGGTGCTTTTCCTTAACGGAACTATACAGTCACCTCTCATGGCAGACCTTGTGGATCTGCTGCCATATGTTTTGGTTTTCTGTTTAACAAAAGTACTGAGTGGAGGGGGAGCCAGGCCATTTAGGATCTTGAATACAAGACATGCGTCGGTGTATTGCACAAGTGTAACGGTTGTCGTCGGGAATGGAGGACCAAAACGCAGCAGGAATGTGGATGCTCATCTTGTTATTTCTTTTTAAATTAAGAGAACACCAAAATAACAAACCGAAAAACACACGAACAACAAAACAGTCTTGTCAGGCACACTCAGCAAAACAAGAAACAATCTCCCACAAACACTTAACCAAACACATACCCATATATAGGACTCTCAATCAGAGGCAACTAGAAAACACCTGCCTCTAATTGAGAGTCCAACCCCAATAAACTAGACATAGAAATACAAAAGACTAGAGACCACATAGAAAATACAAACCTAGAACATAACCCCAAAAACCCGGAAATAATAAATCAAACACCCTACTACATAAAACACCACCCCGAACCACATAAACAAAATACCCTCTGCCACGTCCTGACCAAACTACAATAACAAATAACCCTTATACTGGTCAGGACGTGACAACAATACTTTTCCAACTCAGGAGCTCATGCTTTTTGAGGATGTAACAGGGATGATGGCTATTGGGCTTCCTATCAAGCACTTTGAGAGCATGTTTGTAGACAGACTGAATGGGTTTTAATGTTGTACAGCAAGCTTGGGCCCAACTAGTCAAGCAGTATGTTAAGTGGGGGAGTGTCATAGATTTGATGTACAGTTTTGCTACCTCTGTAGTCAAACAATTTTGTATAAATCGGAAATTAGCTAGGTTGAATTTGGTTATATAAGTTACCTTTTTCACCTGCTTTTTAAAAGAGAGGTTGGAATCAAGTATGATGCCAAGGTACTTAAAATCAGATACCACCTGGAGCTTTTCCCCTGACACATAGACATCTGGCTCAGGGGCATCAGTTGTCCTCTTTGTGAGGAACATGCAGACTGTTTTTTTTCTCACATTGAAATGCAAACATGAGTCCATGAGCCACTTTGTAACCTGGACCATTACAGTAGTGAGTTCTTGTGCAGCTTGTTGTTTGCTCTTTGCATGCACATATATCACTGTATCATCTGCATACATTTAAACTTCAGACCCAGTACAGACAGAAGGCAGATCATTAAGGTACAGGCTGAACAAGAAGGGCCCCAGAATTGACCCTTGGGGTGCACCCACATCATAGCTAAGAGTGGGCAACAGCTCATTGCTCACTCTGACACACTGAGTTCTGCCTTCAAGGTATGATTTCATCCATCTCAAGGCATCAGGGGAAAGTTGAACTTGGACAATTTTATGATGAGAACCTCATGATTAACAGTATCAAAAGCCTTCCTTAGGTCCAGAAACACAGCCCCAACAACACCCCCTTTGTCCATCTTGGACTTCACATTTTCCAGAAGAAAGCAGTTGGCCGTTTCTGTGGAGTGTTTTGCTCTGAAGCTGAACTGCATGGAGTGTAATGTGAAGGGCCTGTTGTTGAGGTGGGCAATCAGTTGCTCTGCTACACACTTTTCAACAACCTTCAACACCACAGGTAGTATACTAACACTCTTTGCAGTGTTACTATGGTCTTTCTCCGTTAACTTTTTTTCGATTCTCCCAGCTCAATTTAGAAATTCCCTTTGCTTCACCAATTATGTTAATAAAAAGGTTTGCCTGTCTGATTTCTTTCATCACCTTATTTCTCAACATGGTAAACCTACGTCTGTCATGCTCTAATTTGAACATTATGGTATGCTGTGTACTGTCCATTCCTGTGGAATGGTGAACCAATGTGTTTGGTGTTGATATTCTCCGGCAGTAGATTGATTGTGTCATCCCAGCAAGGACGCACTGAGATTATCAGTAGAGCAGCTACATAACTGACAATCATGGCAATGTACTGGAGATAAAACACATCACTGTACTGGAGATAAAACACATCACTGCACCTTCAATTCTTGCATGAGTTACTTAGCTGGGGTCGGCGTACACCTGATGTTTTAGTTAAAATAACAGCATCTGTAGGAGAAGCAGCAACTGCTGCACCACCCTCCCTTCTGTCTGCCATCTTCCACGTCATGTGCTGTGAATGTTCTTTGTCATGGTGAATACCCTGTCAGGAGTGATCAGACGATTACAGATCAAGCAGTGATCCTGACCTCTCGTCCTCTCTGATCTATGATCTGTGTTCATGTGATCACCTGGAGCTATGGGGAGTCACAGAGAGACACAGTGTTTGTGCTCCAGTTCTTCGTTTCATGTGTGTAAGAGAGAAGCCATCTTTGAAGAAAGATCATCCATATCCATCACTTCAGGTTGATTGAGCTTGATGACTGTTTTGACATGCCGCTCATGATCAGTATATGTACATAACCACCAATTTGTGAGACTTATGGTAGAAGTTAACCACAGACACAGGGTCAGTTTTTCCATCCCCTTTAATGGTTAACGATAGAATAGGAAGTAAGGTAATCTGATATTTGATCATTGTTAAGGTGATGGTTTACATGTGCAGTGTCCACTCACGTGATTGCCATCCTAAAAAGGCTCAGAGAACCACACATACTGTACATTTATGTAGACAATCTCAACTCCAAACATGTAAGTACAGGCGGACACAGGAGATCCAATGGGTTCATTAGAAATTACGTCATTGTTCTCTCCCCAAAGCCCTGCTGTCATTCCCTCAGTGATATGCCTATCTTTGTGTTTCCTCTCCATCTGAATAACTCTATTTGTCCGGGACAGATTAATGACCTGTTAGGGATTACCAGATGTCACAGGAAATGATGCACCAAGAGAGTTCTGGAATGTACACAGGCAGGTCACCCGTGATACAACTCAGTATTCGACATCCATCCATGTCTGAGGATGTTGGAAGATGACGTGGAAACCGGCTACTAGGGGCAACAGTGAACGCTGTTACCTTCAAGCCTCTGGTTACCCAAAAGTTGCATGTTCGAATTCAGTGATAAAACATAGTTTTTTATATTTTTGCTTTGAGCCTATCCCAAACGTTAACCCTAACCTTAAGAATTCGGAGTTAATAAAGTTGAAACGATACAGATAAGTAACCAAAAACTTCTAAATTTGACGTTTGGAACAACAAGTTGGAACAACTTATTTGAGGAACATGGATGAATGTCGAATAATGGCATGAGACTGTGAGAGCTTGTTGAAATGTACAAGCTGTGTGTATATTTGACTCACCACCTGGATTTGGTCTTATGTAGCAAAATTTGAAATTGTGTTTTTTACATTGGATAAAAGTAGAGACTCAGCGCTACAAAATGGTATATCATACACTGCATTTGAGGAACAATGGGAAAGTAATTCTGCTTTGAAAGTTGATTCACTTGTAAACTCACTTTTGAGAAAATGGCCTTTGAATGTTTTGGTATCTAGTGAAGAGCTCTTCTTTGTCTACACCCATTCAGCATCGTTCACACCCTCTTAAGCTTTATTCCCACCCATCTCGCTTCGCTCTCGGAGCGCACACTTGACGCTCTGGCCGATGATTTGTTTACCTATGGATAACATGAAAACAGCCTAACCAGCTTTGCTGGCAACAACTTCATTATGTTTTTTTGCAGACGTTTACTGACACCGGCCATATTCAACGGGTGTTGTGCACACATCACGTATCGTTAGCTAACGAGCCAGACAGCTAACGTTAGCTTGTTAAACAACAATGAACATTTCCAACAATGCCACAGTGCTGGGAGCTAACCAACCAGGTTCAATGTTAGCTAGCTAACATTAGGCTCTAACTAGAAAAGCAAACAACTGGTATACGAATAATAACGTCAGCTAGAGAGCCAGCCAGCTAACATTAGCTAGCTAGCTAACAGTACACTTTAGCTTAAGACATATAGCTAGCTAGCTAGGTAAACAACATTTAAGATCACACACGTCACGTAACGTTAGCTAACAAGCCAGCCAGCTAACATTAGCTAGTTAAACAACAATGAACACAGTGCCAACAATGCCACAGTGCTGGAAGCTAACCAACCAGGTTCAATGTTAGCTAGCTAACATTCGTCTCTAACTAGAAAAGCAAACGGCTCTGGGATACGAATAATAACGTCAGCTAGAGAGCCAGCCAGCTAACATTAGCTGGCTAGCTAACAGTACACTTTAGCTTAAGACATATAGCTAGCTAGCTAGTTAAACAACATTTAAGATCACACACGTCACGTAATGTTGGCTAACGAGCCAGCCAGCTAACATTAGCTAGTTTAACAACAATGAACACAGTGCCAAATCATGTCGTTACTACCCTGCATGAATATGGCTCTGGGATACGAATAATAACGTTAGCTAGCTAGCTAACAGTACACTTTAGCTTGAAATGAAACCACTTTCTGTCAAAATTAGAAATATGTAATATCTGAAAATGTAGGGTATAGTCCAGATGTATAAGGTTAGGGAATAGGCCAGAGGTATAGGGTTAGGGAATAGGCCAGAGGTATAGGCTTAGTGTATAGGCCAGAGGTATAGGGTTAGGGTATAGGCCAGAGGTATAGGGTTAGGGAATAGGACAGAGGTATAGGGTTAGGGAATAGGCCAGAGGTATAGGGTTAGGGTATAGGCCAGAGGTATACGGTTACAGAATAGGCCAGAGGTATAGGGTTAGGGTATAGGCCATAGATATAGGGTTAGGGTATAGGCCAGAGGTATAGGGTTAGGGTATAGGCCAGAGGTATAGGGTTAGGGTATAGGCCAGAGGTATAGGGTTAGGGAATAGGCCAGAGGTATAGGGTTAGGGAATAGGCCAGAGGTATAGGGTTAGGGTATAGGCCAGAGGTATAGGGTTAGGGTATGGGCCATAGGTATAGGGTTAGGGTATGGGCCAGAGGTATGGGGTTAGGGTATGGGCCAGAGGTATAGGGTTAGGGTATGGGCCAGAGGTATAGGGTTAGGGTATAGGCCAGAGGTATAGGGTTAGGGAATAGGCCAGAGGTATAGGGTTAGGGTATGGGCCAGAGGTATAGGGTTAGGGTATAGGCCAGAGGTATAGGGTTAGGGAATAGGCCAGAGGTATAGGGTTAGGGAATAGGCCAGAGGTATAGGGTTAGGGTATAGGCCAGAGGTATAGGGTTAGGGTATAGGCCAGAGGTATAGGGTTAGGGAATAGGCCAGAGGTATAGGGTTAGGGAATAGGTCAGAGGTATAGGGTTAGGGTATGGGCCAGAGGTATAGGGTTAGGGAATAGGCCAGAGGTATAGGGTTAGGGTATAGGCCAGAGGTATGGGGTTAGGGTATAGGCCAGAGGTATAGGGTTAGGGTATAGGCCAGAGGTATAGGGTTAGGGAATAGGCCAGAGGTATAGGGTTAGGGTATAGGCCAGAGGTATAGGGTTAGGGAATAGGCCAGAGGTATAGGGTTAGGGAATAGGCCAGAGGTATAGGGTTAGGGTATAGGCCAGAGGTATAGGGTTAGGGTATAGGCCAGAGGTATAGGGTTAGGGTATAGGCCAGAGGTATAGGGTTAGGGTATAGGCCAGAGGTATAGGGTTAGGGTATAGCCCAGAGGTATAGGGTTAGGGTATAGGCCAGAGGTATAGGGTTAGGGTATAGGCCAGAGGTATAGGGTTAGGGTATAGGCCAGAGGTATAGGGTTAGGGTATAGGCCAGAGACGTGTGTGTGTCCTTTGGAAAGACTTGTGTCCTCATTGGTCTTTCTGAAGCCCTTGTCATCGGGGGACAGAGGTCTGGTTTTCTCTGAAGTGTGCTAAATCCTCCCATGATGCTTTGGGTCAGCGTGGGCTGTGCAGTGGAATGTGTTGCTCACTGGGGGTTGGAACTCCCAAACATTCCCTAAACCAACTCATCATCTCGTCACTGTACCCAAGTCCAATCCTAGAATACTGTCCACTATACTGTCCACTAGATACGTAAGGTCCTAAGCACAGGCTCAGTCTGTCTGGTATCATCTGTAGTCCTCCTGTCCTGGTCTGGTTCTGTCTGGTTCTGGATCTGGCTTTGGCTCTGTGGCTATGTGTGTTTACCCTGGCTGGGCTGACACAGTGGACGTGGTGGGATGTGGTTAGGAAGTGGTTATGTTTGTCAGGTGAACCACAACCACTGTGAGTCAGATTGACCACAGGTTGACCACGCTAACCAACAACAGTGTTGGTTTGTTATGACTGAGTAAAATGTGGTACTTCAGTTAAGTCACACTTGCTGCATTTTAAGACACCAGACACACCACAATGACAAACACATTACTTTATAACTAGTACTTTAACAAAAACATCATAACACAAGTTTCACTGCATGTAGAGGTTGGCCAGCCAAACATTCAAAACAGAAACACCAGATCAGTGACATATACAGCAAGGCAATGCAGGGGTGTCATGCACCCCAAAATCTGAGGGGGCACAAAGTATGAGTACGGCCTCCCGTCCTTTAGTTTGAGAATTTTGCATTTTTCAAACAGCATTTTTCAAAACCTTTTTCAAACACCTTCAAACATCATTAAGATACATTCTATGTAATAAATATGTCTATTTTTCTGCATATCTTAACATACCTCTTGAGCTGTCTGTATCCTCATGCCTGGTTTTTAAAGAAACTAAATATGCTTCTCTGCATTGGTGCTAAAACCTGGGTAAAAGATTGAAAGGAATGTGAGTCTTATTCAGTACGTTTAGTTATTGCTTGCTTTTCTAAAGTCTACCGACTAGGCATGCCAGCTAAGATTAGACAAACTAGCTACTGGCTTCTTGGTAGACAGTTATGAGATTGGGAGATTGGGAGCCTACTTTTTTTTGAAGGACTAATCTGAGGGGTCACTGTACCCCTGTGCCTCCTATGGGCATGACACCTCTGAGGCTATGTACAGTACATCTGCCTTAATGGAGGGATTTCTCAGCCTGCACTATGGCATTAATAATGTAGTGATAGAGATGGGTGGTGTGTGTGTGTGTGTGTGTGTGTGTGTGTGTGTGTGTGTGGTGTGTGTGTGTGTGTGTGTGTGTGTGGTGTGTGTGTGTGTGTGTGTGTGTGTGTGTGTGTGTGTGTGTGTGTGTGTGCGCGTGTGTGCGTGTGTGTGTGTGTGCGGGTGTGTTATCTACACAGTAGGACATTCTATAGGAGTTGATGAATGGGTTAGGGAGTGTAGTCATAAAGACGAGGGAGGCAGCATTCTACTAACTCACAGATTTCTTCATTAAGGTAGACATTCATCTTACAGCAACCGCCCACTGAGACCACCTATAGACAGAGACCACCTATAGACAGATTGACACACACACACACACACACACACACACACACACACACACACACACACACACACACACACACACCACCTCACTGAAGTCTCTCATTTCATTCAAGAAAAACAGAAACAGACTCTCAGGCACTTAAACAGCCGTAACCTCTCTAACCTTTCATTGAGGCGGAATGATGTTGTCATGGGGATAAGGGGCATTATGTTATCATGTTGCTGTTTATTTCCTTGGCAGCAGCAGATGTTTGCTAGCTCGAACTCTGTCATTACTGTCATCAGTGTCCTGATGTGAACAGGCTGTCTCAGTCTCCTCACTGGACATATGCTCCGGGGGTCTGTGGGGGTTGTGCAATCCTTAGTGAGTAAACATGTAGGAAAAGAACTGGATGTACACAGACAGAGGGGTCTCCATTCTGGGCTAGGGAGTTCTCTCTTGGTGGTGAATCAGCAATCGTCTGGTCCCAAGACAGATAAACTAACCACAGTCCCGAAACAGTATACGTCTCTCCTGGAAGGGTTTGCAGTATGCTTACCAGGGGTAGCTTAGCTGCAATACTTCAAAATCTCACAGTAATAATGAAGAAAGAAGTGAATAATAATTTGACCTGGGGGAAGATGCAGTATGTGACCTGGATAAACTAAGATCATTTCCTCCTGACCTCTCTCCCACTCTTTGGGACAGTGTTTCCTGTTAAAGTAGACTTTAGCTCACATGAGAATACTAGTGCATGGTAAGAGATAGCCTTGAGCCACAGTAAATCATCATGTGTTACACTTTAATGGGAAGGGATCATTGGTGCCTGTTTCAGGGGAAGTTAGACTTTACAGGAAACAAAGCCGTTAACTTTGGCAGTCTCTCCCATGAAGCTGCTCTTAACGCTTATCTGGGTGAGTTACGATGGGCATCCTCTCCACCACTAGACATGTTTACATCCAAGAGGTCGTATGCATGTCCCCCCCAAAAATATGTTACAGTTTGGGAAGATGGGAACAATGTGTGTCTCTGTGTGTGTGTGTCTCTGTGTGTGTGTCTCTGTGTGTGTGGTGTGTGTCTCTCTGTGTGTGTGTGTGTGTGTGTGTGTGTGTGTGTGTGTGTGTGTGTGTGTGTGTGTGTGTGTGTGTGTGTGTGTGTGTGTGTGTGTGTGTGTGTGTGCATTTAAAAAAAAATATTTAACTAGGCAAGTCAGTTAAGAACAAATTCTTATTTACAATGACGGCCTAGGAACAGTGGGTTAACTGCCTTGTTCAGGGTCAGAACGACAGAGACCCAACACTCTAACCACTAGGCTACCTGCCGGCCCAGACACTCTTTCGCATCATTGGTCAGATCCCCCTTTACGTCTGTCTGTTTGTTTATCATTGTGGTCAGCGCTGTCTGGAATATTCTGGATTCAGAAATGTTGGAACGTTTTTCATTTTCTTTTCTTTTGCTCTTTTCTCGTGGTCATGCTCTTTAGACATTTAGATATCGCACGGGTAAAACATAGTCCACTACAGTTCAAGATTTAAGTGCCACAAACCTGCAGTTCACGTGGTTTCAATTTGAGTGTGCATGCCTGTTTTCTGATCAGACAGCCCACGGAGAGTAGATGGTTTTGACCAGAAAGGGTCTGATGGACCACACAGTCTAGCTTGCTCTGAGCACGACACGTGAAAGATAATTAACATTGGACGGTCACAGAAGAAACTAGAAAAGTCCTGTTTCAAACAGAAACAGATTATACAGTCTGGTTTATTGGAGTCTATGTGGTGCTTGTCATGTTGTGTTTCCTAGAAACATACAGGATATGCACTAAAACTGTAGCTCAGCCTTTCACAATAGCAGTCCCAGACTGTCCAATGCATTTAGATCAGGGGAGGAAGTATTTAACATCCATCTCAATTCATCATGTGAATATTTACATGCGAGTTACTGTACGTTAACATTGGAGGTCTGCGGTGTTCTCTTATACACTCCAAAGACATAGAGTCTAACAGATTAGCATTCCGTCCTCCATTTTAGATCTTTTACTGAGGCAGTTTCTGTAGCTCTCCTCTGTCACCCTGGCTGTCCTTAACACTGTGCTGAGGTGTTGAGCCTGGTTCCTGTCACGTCTACTCCCTCTCCGGCCTCTGGGTCATCAGGCTTCTGATTATCCCGCACACCTGTCACCGTCGTCTCGCGCACCAGCGCCTCGTGACACTCACCTGACTCCATCACCTCCTTGATTATCTTCCCTACATCTGTCTCTCCCCTTGGTTCTTTCCTCAGGTGTTATTGACTCTGTTTTCATGTCGGTGCGTTGTTTGTATTTCGTGTTCATTGTTGCCTTTATTTATTGTAAAACTCACTCCCTGAACTTGCTTCCCAACTCTCAGCGCACTCGTTCCAGTTCCAGTGTTGACCATGACACTGTTGAGACTGGGACTGGGTCCTCTGGCCCAACGGCTTTGAATGCTGTAGGAGTCAGATAAATGTTAATATACCAGATGCTTGTCGCTGAGCCAAAATCCTTAGCTGTGGTGTTGGGCATGTGGGTGGTCTGATCTGGTGTGATCAACTGTTCAGAGAGAACATTCTAGAAGGGTGTCTGGCATCGTGTCTGGGACCGCCTAGAGCATTGTCCTACATACCTGGTTCTGAACCTGGTTCTGGACAGCTGCAGTGTGTGCTGGCCTTGGTCCCAACCCAATCAACTTATCCTTAAGCATGTCATGAAATAGCTGAGTCAAGAGTGTTCATTTTGGGATGGGACAAAAGCCTCCACACTCTGTACTCCCCACAGGACCAGGAGCGAGGAAGTGTGGGTAGAGAGAACGAATGGAGAGGAAATGAAATACCTCTGCCGTGTGTGTTAACACCTTGTCTTGGTTCTCGTGAACTCATTCATTCAGTTGACCTTTGACCTTCTCTGGTTAACCCCGTAGCATGTCTCCAAATAGGAAAAACAACAAACCAGGGTTATGTTTCTTCAGAGGATTTTAATAGTTCTGAAATTGTAACTAACACGAGCAATCAACTAACCATTGACCTCATGGTCAGGACCATGTTTTAAGCCTCCAAAGTGGCAGCTAAGCAGACCTCAATCCCCATTCTCCACCAATGAAACTCCTGGCCTCTCCTTGAGAAGCCTCTGGTTCTCTCTATGTGATGAAGGATGTTAAGGTGATTAGTGTAGCAGACCTGGAAAAGATGATGCTGGAAAGAGCAGGTTGTTGTGATGGTAGTGGGTGGGCACAGGATATACTGTAACACAATACCATTGTCTTCAGCTGAAATAGTCATCAACTATTTTAGGCCAAACCACAAAAGCAAATGGATTCCACATAGCCACATGTCATGTTTTTGTCCTCTTTTGAAGGGAAACATCTTTGTCCTATGTGTCTGTCCAGAGGTGATGTGTCCTATTGTGTAGCAGGTGGGGTTTCCAGTCCACTGTCCAGTCGATGCCTCTGTGATGTCACACCTCAGCAGGGGTACATCCCAATAGTCTGACATGGCTTCCTCTCCTTATCCTCTCCTGTACAGTGCTAGAACACATGCTGTGTGGAAGCCATATGGAGGACGCCTGTTGACTACCAGATTCTCTTTCACCTGTCCAGTTCTGTAATGTCAGTGCAGATTGAGGAAAAGCGGACAAAGTAGTGGAAGCTACTTTAGGTTATTATGATCTCAAAAGGAAGTGGAATTTAGACTTGAATGACACTGTCTCAAGTCAAGTCTTCGCTATACTCTTCAGCAGTCAGTCAGTCTGGGCTATCCCTCCCCACTGTATGCCTGTACTGAAGATTTACAGTCTGCTAAAGATGGGTCGCCTATAGATCCAGAGATCCCCAGATAGCTACAGCCAGTTAGGGAGGAAATTGAGCCTCAGGCATTCCATAGGGGAAGGGAAGAAGGTCCTTTGTGGTGGGGAAGATAGGGGATCATGAAAGGACATCATCTGCAGGGTGAAAGACTCTCTTTGTGAACCCGGGGAGGGTCTCAATGTGCTCTTTGGCAGATCTGTGCCCAACACGTCGTATAAGGAGGGAGAACTTCTACGATTCCTAATCTGCCACTTTGTCACGCTGAGAACATAAAGTAACCGTTTGGAACATTTTGGGAGTTTTTTGCAGGCGGGGGAGGGGTGGGGGGTTGGGGGATCAGGGTTGGCAAATGCTGTCTAAGCAGGCGCTGGTATGACTGAGTAGATGGGGAGTTAGGAGGACACAGTCCAATGATGTCACAAGATAAACCAGCCTTGGAGACTCCTTGCATGTCAACTATAGACTGACTGTCTCAGATATATAGGCTGAGTCGCTCGTTCTATGCATTCAATTCTCTGACAGGGAAACAGTTTGGGCAGGTTTTCCAGGGAGTGTTTGCTTTCCTTTCATTGCTATTCACTCTCAGGCTCAGCTGTGGAAACTCTTGTGGAACATTAAGCATGCAAATATGTCCTTTAGGTCAAATAATAATAATAATAAAAGTAACACAGAAACGGCCAACTGCTTTCTTCTGGAAAATGTGAAGTCCAATATGGACAAAGGGGGCGTTGTTGGGGCTGTGTTTCTGGACCTAAGGAAGGCTTTCGATACTGTTAACCATGAGATTCTCATCACAAAATTGTCCAAGTTCAACTTTTCCCCCGATGCCTTGAGATGGATGAAATCATACCTTGAAGGCAGAACTCAGTGTGTCAGAGTGAGCAATGAGCTGTCGCCCACTCTTAGCTATGATGTGGGCGTGCCCCAAGGGTCAATACTGGGGCCCCTCCTGTTCAGCCTGTACATTAATGATCTTCCTTCCGTCTGCACTGGGTCTGAAGTTCAAATGTATGCAGATGATACAGTGATATATGTGCATGCAAAGAGCAAACAACAAGCTGCACAAGAACTCACTACTGTAATGGTCCAGGTTACAAAGTGGCTCAGTGACTCGTGTTTGCATCTCAATGTGAAAAAAACAGTTTGCATGTTCTTCACAAAGAGGGCAACAGATGCTACTGAGCCAGATGTCTATGTGTCAGGGGAGAAGCTCCAGGTGGTATCTGATTTTAAGTACCTTGGAATCATACTTGTTTCCAACCTCTCTTTTAAAAAGCAAATTCAACCTAGCTAATTTCCGATTTATACGAAATTGTTTGACCACAGAGGTAGCCAAACTGTATTTCAAATCGATGATACTCCCCCACTTAACATACTGCTTGACTAGTTGGACCCAAGCTTGCTATACAACATTAAAATCTATTCAGTCTGTCTACAAACAGGCTCTCAAAGTGCTCGATAGAAAGCCCAATAGCCATCATCCCTGTTACATCCTCAGAAAGCATGAGCTCCTGAGTTGGGAAAATCTTGTGCAATACACCGACGCATGTCTTGTATTCAAGATCCTAAATGGCCTGGCTCCCCCTCCACTCAGTATTTTTGTAAAACAGAAAACCCAAACATATGGCAGCAGATCCACAAGGTCTGCCATGAGAGGTGACTGTATAGTTCCCTTAAGGAAAAGCACCTTTAGTAAATCTGCTTTCTCTGTGAGAGCTTCCCATGTCTGGAATACACTGCCATCAGACACACATAACTGCACCACATATCACACTTTCACAAAATGCATGAAGACATGGCTAAAGGTCAATCAGACTTGTGAACATAATCCCTAGCTGTGTATTGCCGCTTTCCATGTTGTCTGTTGTCTGTAGCTTGTGAGGTGTGGAAACACTTTCTTGCTTTTATGGATTTTGTCTTGTTGCTTTTTGTTCTATGTTGCTCTGTCTGTATGCTACATCTTGCTTGTCCTATGTTGCTCTGTCTGTATGCTATGTCTTGCTTGTCCTATGTTACTCTGCGTGTGCTCACTGTTCAATGATTGTCTATATTGTAATTGTTTTTAATAACCTGCCCAGGGACTGCGGTTGAAAATTAGCCGGCTGGCTAAAACCGGCACTTTTACTGAAACGTTGATTAATGTGCACTGTCCCTGTAAAAATAAAATAAACTCAAACTCAATTATTATTTACTTTTGTAAAGCACCTTTTATTATACAATAATAATCTCAAAGTGTAAATACGTAAGTCATTTGCATTCATGTATGGCCTTATAGAGGTAGTAGTGTTTTATGCCTTAGTGACCACAGTGGCCTCTGGTGATCTGACCATTTGTCCAATGTCCATGCTACATGTTACAGAGTGCTTTGTGTTCCTGTTGGTATGCAGCCTAGGATCTCCATGGGAAGCCTGGGGTAGAGGTTCCAGACATTCTTCACTAGTGCCCCACTTACAGCCTGGAAATGTCCTGTGTGACCCACCAAGTAAACAGAACCATGTCTCAGACCACAACCCAGTCTTTAGCAGAACTGGCCACAACCCACCAATGGGTCCCAACCCACCAGTTAGTAACCACCATAGGTTATGGGACTTCTCTTTGATCATGTCTTGTCCACACTGAACTGTGGTCATGGTTGTTTCATGTTTGTGTTCAGTCCTGTACAGACTGCCTCGTGGTAGTAGCACTGGTATGCAGCCTAACGTCTCTGGGGAGTCTGGGGGATTGTTCACAGGCTCATTCTCACTGTCAGAATAAGGATGTCAGTCTACGACTCTGATGAATGGGAGAGTTTCATATAAAAGGAACATGTGCTGTCTGTCTGTCCAGTCTGTCTGTCTATCCAGTCTGTCTGGATGTCCAGTCTGGATGTCCAGTCTGTCTGGATGTCCAGTCTGTCTGTCTATCCAGTCTGTCTGGATGTCCAGTCTGGATGTCCAGTCTGTCTGGATGTCCAGTCTGTCTGGATGTCCAGTCTGGATGTCCAGTCTGTCTGTCTATCCAGTCTGTCTGGATGTCCAGTCTGGATGTCCAGTCTGGATGTCCAGTCTGTCTGGATGTCCAGTCTGTCTGGATGGCCAGTCTGGATGGCCAGTCTGGATGTCCAGTCTGTCTGGATGTCCAGCCTGTCTGGATGTCCAGTCTGTCTGTCTATCCAGTCTGTCTGGATGTCCAGTCTGTCTGGATGTCCAGTCTGGATGTCCAGTCTGTCTGGATGTCCAGCCTGTCTGGATGTCCAGTCTGTCTGTCTATCCAGTCTGTCTGGATGTCCAGTCTGGATGTCCAGTCTGTCTGGATGTCCAGCCTGTCTGGATGTCCAGTCTGTCTGTCTATCCAGTCTGTCTGGATGTCCAGTCTGTCTGGATGTCCAGTCTGTCTGTCTGTCCAGTCTGTCTGGATGTCCAGTCTGTCTGGATGTCCAGGGGTGTTAATGGCTGAAATGAGTCAGACGAACCACATCGGAGCAACCATTTAGCACACAGACCACCATACAAATCATATCCTCAGACAGTAGCCAAACTATCAAACTCAGTCATGCAATGACCCCACAGTCATAAACAACTACTATACACACCGTCTGTTATATACATATTATATTCACAGCACGGCAGATCCTGCGTATATAGGCTACTGTGTATAATTAAGCTACATGCGTGTTCAACTATACACATGCATATCCCATGTGCCACCATACACCAGACAAAACCTGTAAGCTGCACATGAACATATTACAGTATGTCTGGGGGTTATTACTGTTTATACATGCATGTGGTGAGATATTGTTTTGTTGTCTCTAACCCAGTTGTCTGTGATGTTCTCCAGGGTGGTAAGAAGCAGAGTGGGCCATGTGGAGGGAGAGACTGCAGCGGAGGGTGTAAATGCTTCCCTGAGAAAGGTGCCAGAGTAAGTCCTATTTTGTCCATTGTTCTGCTGTCTAACCCCTACACAACACAATGTGTCCCCAGCTCTATCTCCATCTCTAGTCAACCCTCCATAACTCTATACCACAGGTGGCTGGTGGTACCTTCATTGGGGAGGAGGGGCTCATAGTAATGGCTGGAACGGAATACATGGAATGGTATCGAACACATCAAACACATGGTTTCCAGGTGTTTGATCAGTTCTATTCACTCCATTCCAGCCATTATTATGAGCCGACCTCCCCTCACCAGCCTCCTGTGCTCTACACCTCTAAATGAAGTATTTCTATTGACTATAGAGGAGGTGTGAAAGCACCATAACAATGCAACAATAATAGAAAGATTACTTGAAGCGATAACACCCAACCAGACCTTCGTCAAATACGGACCATTTGAATTCAGCTCTATTACAGTTTGACTCCCAGTATATCTACCAATGGGCTGTTTCCCAAGCCCTTTGTCTCACGTCTTTATCCTCCTATCACACATGCTGTTAAGAGGGTCATGGCCCTATTAGTAAAAGGGAGTAGAGGAAGAGAGGTGAGAGGAGAGACGGGGAGAGTTGGGAAGGAGAGAGATGGAGAGTTTGGAAGGAGAGAGGGGGAGGAGAGTGGGGAAGGAGAGAGGAGGAGAGTGGGGAAGGAGGGAGATGAAGAGTTTGGAAGGAGAGAGGGGTAGAGTGGTGAAGGAGAGAGGAGGAGAGTGGGGAAGGAGGGAGGGAGAGAGAGAGAGATTACACACCAGGTTGATAATGAGATAATGTGCCGGGGGGGGCTGCACAATGAACCAACAAGTGGACAGGATCTGTAAGAGGAACCAATTAGTGAGCAGGGATATAGTCTTGGTGGTGGGTGTTATCACTTACACAGCAAATTGTCCATTGCTGATTTTTTTGTTTAACATTGCTAGTATTGTTTCAGGAGTTAAATTACCCTCTGTAAGAGTGAAATTAACACTCAGTGGTGTAAAAGAACCCCCAGTATTGGTGTTAATAATCAGAATTATTGTTTTACACTGTAGAGAGTAAAACAGTCCCATTAAAACCACACCCATCATTGTCATATTTCCCAGCACGCTCTACTGCCGATAGATTTTTTTCAGGATTGTTTTTCATATCTGTGTACATTAATTGTTTCATTAATCTTATGTTACACAAAGATAAATAATAAATACATATTTTCTAAACAAATACAATCAGTTAGTTAGATTTATTGCACCCTTGACTGAAATGGTTGTTCCAATTTAAATGGTTTAGGTAGGTTTTTTAAATTAAGTTAAGTAACCCTAGCAGTTCTTCTGAATGTAGGTTGCGGGTGAATAAAAACTCCAACTGTTGGATATCCCAACTAAATCTGAAATTACACATCACTTTGCAAGCCAGCATAATGGGATTTGCAGGCCTGATGTCGCCTGTAAACCAGAAGTTTTATTGGCCACTTACTAGGCCAATAATTAAGGCCTTATGATATAAGGACTGTATTGTCATAGAGTTTAATTTGAATGATAACCTTCCCCTAGGAACTCACTTGGTGAAAGCCACAGCTCTTTAAAAGGAAATAATTCAACAACCCTGTCTCTGTCACTAACATATACAGTCATGGGTGTTAACTCTACAATTTACTCAAAATGAAAAGACACCCTGGGAAATATGCAAATTAGGCTTCAGACCATATAGTGTGAAAACAACACCCAAAAATGATTTACTGTAACACTAAAGGTGTTCATTTCTTACACTGAGAAAGTGTAACAGCGTCACCACTAAGCAAAGTGAGTCTAGTTTACTCTAAATTAAGTGTAATATATTACACTGTAGGTGTTGCAAACACCACAAACAAGTTCCTTTGAACACTTTAATAGTTAAATGGGGAACACTGCAACATAGTACAATTTTTAACACTTTCAAAAGTGTTATTTTAACACCAGTACAGTGGGACTCATACTGTATGTTCACGGAAAATAGTTAAATGGGGAACTCTGATCTCTGGGAACTCTGCAGTTCAATCTTTAACACTTTCAAAAGTGTTATTTTAGAATTAGACGTTCATCAAGGTTTCTCAAACGTCAAATTTAACATTGTTTATGATTAAATTTAGGCATTAACTCTGAAATCTTAAGGTTAGGCATTAACGGTTAACGTTTGGGATAGGCTTAAAACAAAATATACAAATGAACTTTTTATGGCTGGATTTGAAGATGCAACCTTTGGGGAACCAGAAGCTTACGCTTATCCACCATCCCCGTCCACAACACTGTAGCAAACCAAAGCCTACTCGAAGGTAACAGCGCTCACTGCTGCCCCTAGTGGCCGGTTTCCACATCATCTCCCAACTTCCTCAGACATGGATGGACATCCAATACTGATTTGTAACATGGGTGAGCTAGCTGATTTTAACACTAGTACAGTGGGACTCATATGTTCACTGAAAATAGTGTACATTCTACACTTTCAGATTTAAATGTACACCATTGATTTTGCTATGTAAGAGTTTCTGATTACTGAGAGAGTGACAGGTGGGAGACACAGTGTCAAACCAATAATATGAGAATAGTTGTATTCTAATAGAGCCCTTGTTACAGTGCAAGCACAAACTCAGACAAAGTGGCCAGTTTGGTTCTTTCTGCTCATTTTCAGTATTCTCATAGGAACTGTTAACGCCCAGTTCAAACTGTACAGTCGTGGCCAAAAGTTTTGAGAATGACACAAATATTAATTTTCACAGAGTTTGCTGCTTCAGTGTCTTTAGATATTTTTTTCAGATGTTACTATGGAATACTGAAGTATAATTACAAGCATTTCATAAGTGTCAAAGGCTTTTATTTACAATTACATGAAGTTGATGCAAAGAGTCAATATTTGCAGTGTTGACCCTTCTTTTTCAAGACTTCTGCAATCCGCCCTGGCATGCTGTCAATTAATTTCTGGGCCACATCCTGACTGATGGCAGCCCATTCTTGCATAATCAATGCTTGGAGTTTGTCAGAATTTGTGGGTTTTTGTTTGTCTACCCGCCTCTTGATGATTGACCACAAGTTCTCAATGGGATTAAGGTATGGGGAGTTTCCTGGCCATGGACACAAAATATCGATGTTTTGTTCCCCGAGCCACTTAGTTCTCACTTTTGCCTTATAACAAGGTGCTCCATCATGCTGGAAAAGGCATTGTTCGTCGCCAAACTGTTCCTGGATGGTTGGGAGAAGTTGCTCTCGCAGGATGTGTTGGAACCATTCTTTATTCATGGCTGTGTTCTTAGGCAAAATTGTGAGTGAGCCCACTCCCTTGGCTGAGAAGCAACCCCACACATGAATGGTCTCAGGATGCTTTACTGTTGGCATGACACAGGACTGATGGTAGCGCTCACCTTGTCTTCTCCGGACAAGCTTTTTTCCGGATGCCCCAAACAATCGGAAAGGGGATTCATCAGAGAAAATAACTTTACCCCAGTCCTCAGCAGTCAAATCCCTGTACCTTTTGCAGAATATCAGTCTGTCCCTGATGTTTTTCCTGGAGAGAAGTGGCTTCTTTGCTGCCCTTCTTGACACCAGGCCATCCTCCAAAAGTCTTCGCCTCACTGTGCATGCAGAGGCACTCACACCTGCCTGCTGCCATTCCTGAGCAAGCTCTGTACTGGTGGTGCCGCGATCCTGCAGCTGAATCAACTTTAGGAGATGGTCCTGGCGCTTGCTGGACTTTCTTGGGCGCTCTGAAGCCTTCTTCACAACAATTGAACCACTCTCCTTGAAGTTCTTGATGATCCGATAAATGGTTAATTTAGGTGCAATCTTATTGGCAGCAATATCCTTGCCTGTGAAGCCTTTTTTGTGCAAAGCAATGATGACGGCACGTGTTTCCTTGCAGGTAACCATGGTTGACAGAGGAAGAACAATGATTCCAAGCACCACCCTCCTTTTGAAGCTTCCAGTCTGTTATTCGAACTCAATCAACATGACAAAGTGATCTCCATCCTTGTCCTCGTCAACACTCACACCTGTGTTAACGAGAGAATCACTGACATGATGTCAGCTGGTCCTTTTGTGGCAGGGCTGAAATGCAGTTGAAATGTTTTTGGGGGATTCAGTTCATTTGCATGGCAAAGAGGGACTTTGCAATGAATTGCAATTCATCTGATCACTCTTCCTAATATTCTGGAGTATATGCAAATTGCCATCATACAAACTGAGGCAGCAGACTTTGTGAAAATAAATATTTGTGTCATTCTCAAAACTTTTGGACACGACTGTATGTGACGTTCTAACCATAAGGACAGAGTTCTTCAGTTCTTAATGCACACAGCCAGTGAGAAGAAGGCTTTGTCAGTGAGTTCTTAAAAATCAAAGAAGGTGGCTTGAGGGAATTTTACTCTAACCCGGCTGTGTTGGGACTTGGGAATTTACCAGGTCGACAATACAGTGTGTGGAACATCTGACCTCTACAGTTACCATGGTTACAGGAAACCCCATAAGGAGTGGTGGAGTTGAAAGAGACAGGAAGAACATTCAACAGCTTTAAGGATGCGAAGGCCTTGTGAGTCATAGTCAGACCATCAACGCTATCTCCTCCCTCCCTCCCTCCCTCCCTCCCTCCCTCCCTCCCTCCCTCCCTCCCTCCCTCCCTCCCTCCCCCTCCCTCCCTCCCTCCCTCCCTCCTACCCTCTCTGTGTCTCTCACTCTCTCTCTCGCTCTCTCTCTCACACTCTCTCTCTCTCTATTTGTGTGTCTCTCTCTCTCTCCCTCAATTCAATTCAAGGGGCATTATCTCTCTCTCTCTCTCACTCTATCTCATCTGGATAGAGAGTGGTAAGAGTCATGATTTCTCCCTTGTTGGCACCTTGGTGTGTTGTTCCCGTGACATTTGTTCCAGCAAACAAAATGCAAAGAAATAAAAAATTGTTGGGTCTCTTCCTCTCCCCATTCTTACTCCCTCACATTCACACTCCCATTCTCACTCCCTCACATTCACACTCCCTATGCTCACTCCCCATTTTCATCCCCATTCTCACTCCCTCAAATTCTCACTCCACATTCACACTCCCTATTCTCACTCCCTCACATTCTCACTCCCCATTCCAACTCCCTTATATTCTCACTCCCCATTCTCACTCCCTCATATTCTCACTCCCCATTCTCAGTCCCTCACATTCACACTCCTATTCTCACTCCCTCACATTCACACATCCACTGGGCCTAGTTGTAAAATAATTTATTTCAGTTTGACATCATAAACACTTGTGCTATCCAAAAAGGCAAAAGGCTGATTTCACTTTAGAATTTTTTTTTACAATCCATGTTTATTTCAAAAAGTAGTTGTGTCTATTGTCTTGCTCCTTCCACTTTATTTCTAGCATATTTTAGTAGTAAATTATCCATGCCCTGAGAGTCATTTGCATCAGTTGAGCCAAATCAACATCTTCTCCTCGTCAGGTTGATGGATTTGTCCATGAATCAAACTGAAGAGAAGACGTTCCTCACAGATGTCTGTCCCCTCTCTCTCTCTCTCTCTCTCTCTCTCTCTCTCTCTCTCTCTCTCTCTCGCTCTCTCTCCCTATCCCTCTCTCTCTCCCTCTCTCTCTCTTTCCCTCTCCATCTATCCCTCTCTCCCTATCCCTCTCTCCCTATCTCTCTCTCTCTCTCTCTCTCTCTCTCTCTCTCTCTCTCTCTCTCTCTCTCTGTCCCTATCCCTATCCCTCTATCTATCTTCCTTTATCTCTCTCGGGAAGAGTGGACTCATCACATTTTCCTGTTGATCATTCACAGGCCCCTGGATTGGCAAAGGTTGAACTACAGCTGTTTTGAATGGATGACAGTTGTTTGCGGTTGAACTGGCAACTGCACAAATATCAACCACTCCCGGGGGTCGATCACGGCCATACAATGTTACATTTTTACGGCTTCTCGACACATGACATATGGATGTGGCAATACAGATGTAGAAGGGAATCGACGACACAGTCACTCTTCCATATTCATCAGCCTGGCATCTGTGTTAGAATATGTCTCTTAACTCCATCATGAATACACTGAGGAACAACCCGAAACTCCTGAAAGTCCAGGGTCCTTCAGCTTGTTGACATTCTCCCACAGAACTCATTACTGTAGGAAAAGAAAAAGGAGAGAGAGAGAGAAACAGAGGGAGGGAGGATTGACAGAGAGCAGAGAGAGGAGTTGATTGTGTGAGAGAAAGTTATGTTCCAGAGATGGTAATTTCATGGGTGTTTAGCATTGGCCAGAGAAGTGATATGGCATGGTTGTCCTCTATCCCTGCCACCACCCACTCCCCCTGGCAGACTGCGTAGGGTTTTATTCACAGAGAGCGTTCAAGAAAATATCACGGTCCTCTAGGCACTGATACACACTCATAGTTGCTTCATAGTCAAAGTTATTGTGGGTTGTAGCTCGTAATGCCAATCCAACAAAACTGGAAAATAAACAAAGTGCTTGTTTCCATAAGACTTTAAAGTGTTGACAAATGCATGTAAAGTGATTGACGAGCCCACAAAACAAAGGATGAAGTTGGTGATTGTAAGGTATGGATATTTTAGAGGTATTTTGCTACTTTTGAAGGACACATGAAACCAAGAGCCTCTAGGCCAGAGGCCCCAGTCTAGTTACATTTAATTATTTTTTTACATTTTAGTCATTTAGCAGATGTTCTTATCCAGAGCGACTCACAGTAGTGAATGCATACATTTCATACATTTTCTTCTCCATACTGGTCCCCCGTGGGAATCAAACACACAACCCTGGCGTTGCAAACACCATGCTCTACCAACTGAGCCACACGGGACTGTATTTCGGTCTAGTCTAGTCCAGTCTAGTTCAGTCTAGTTCAATCTAGTTCAGTCCAGTTCAGTCTAGTTCAGTCAGGCACCAGTATGAACAGCCTGTTGTCCCAGTCAATGATTGGCCTGGCCCAACACAGGACAGCATGAGGACTTGGGACACAAGGCTTCCTCAGCAGAAAATATGTTCAGCAGATCAATGCTCTCCTTTGTACTGGGAGCCTTCCTCCTCCTCCTCCTCCTGCGGGGAGGGGGCTGGAATATCACAGGGAGAAATTATGGTCCCAAAAACAGTAGAACAGGACTGGAAAGACCTCACTGTCTTCCAGAGAGAGAGAGAGAGAGAGAAAGAGAGAGAGGGTGAGGGAGTGAGAGAGACTGTTCCCCATCCCTTCATGGGAAAAGATGATGGCCTATGTGGAACAGGACATGACACGTGGCACAGGAAGCTGAGCACAATAACAAGCAACTGATCTTTTTTATATAGACAACGACTCTGCATTGGTGGGAAGGAGATTGTGTGTGTGTTTGTGTGTGTGTGCATCCGTGCATGTCTATAAATGGCATGATTTCCTTGTTCCATGAAAACAAGGCCATGTATACATCCCGAAATCCGTGCCCTCATCCATCATCAACTTCCCTGTCTCCATAGGGACAGGATAATGGAACTGTCCGGAATGCCATGGCCCTCTGAGGGAAGATCTGAGAGGCCACTTGTTCTATTTACAGTATGTGTGTGTGAATGTGTATGTGTGCATGTGTGTGCATGTGCAAGAGAGAGACGACCCTGGTGAACTCTCCATCAACTCTTTTAAGCTCTTTTTGTACTGTAGTGTAGACCTTTTGATTTCAATTTCAATCAGGGGAGAATGTCTGCATAGAACATCATCAAAAACGCTGGTAGACCCTGTTTGATTACTGTTTGATTGCCACAGGTTATTGAGCCTCAGACAGTGAGCAGAACCCCTAACCAGAGCCAGGGCAGGATCAGGAAGGTTGGAATCTGGACTGATTTGTTGACAGGTTGAACATCTTGTCTATTGACCTGTAGGAAGCATACCAACCTAACAAGCATAATGTCAGTGCCCAGCCTGGCTGCAAGCCTCTCAGCCAAACGGATAATCCTCAACCACATCCAAGTGTGTAAGCCATGACCTTAACCCCATACCTCAGCCCTGCCCTTAACCCCATACCTCAGCCCTGACCTTAACCCCATACCTCAGCCCTGACATTAACCCCATACCTCAGCCCTGACCTTAACCCCATACCTCAGCCCTGACCTTAACCCCATACCTCAGCCCTGACCTTAACCCCATACCTCAGCCCTGACCTTAACCCCATACCTCAGTGCTGCCTGTCAGGTATGAACTAGCCCCAGAGGAACAGTGATGGGAAATAACAGGGTGTACTGATGCGTGTGGGCGAGGGAACGGAGGTTAGTGAGGGGGGAGGTCTATGACTAAAGATTTGGGATGGGAGGTTGCTGTTTTCTTCTCTCATGGCTCTGATTCCTTCAGAGAGAATCAGTGTGGATCGTAGGCTCTTCTCTTGGCCCGCTGTAAAATATGTGGAAATGAAACGTTCTTCTGTAAAGAGAGGAGTTAGACAGACAGCGAGCAGCTGTGTGTGTTTGTGTGTGTGAGGATGTGTGTCTGTCTGTCCAAAAGCTACACATGTCCTATTCGTGTGTCTGCTTCCCAAAACTTCAACATGTTATCCCTGGCAACCGAGAGAGAAATATCACCACAAACTGTTGCTGAAGATCAAGAGCGTTAATGATACAGAAGAGAGAGTGACCCAAACCTGTTAAAAACACTGGTCAGCCCTACACTTGAAGTCCTAGAAGAAGCTAGAAGAAGCTTCAGACATACCAGTGTTTGTCTTGTCTCCTCTCCAGTCATGGTGCAGTTTTTCAGATTCTCTGTTGCCATCTTCTACAGAGAAGTGTGTGACGGAGAGTGTGTGTGTGTGTGTGTGTGTGTGTGGATGGATGAGTGCGTTGAGCCATTTTTCCAGCAGATAAATGTTTATGGCACATGGACTGTAGATGACACAAGGGTATACTGTAGGACGTTTTGTTTGTATGTATGTGTATAGTCTGGTTTCAGGACGTCAGTTAGATGGTTAGGGTGGGGTGGGGAAGGGGGCCAGGGCCGACTCGAACCTTGTTAAAGAGAAGTGTCTCTTTCCAGACACACACACTTCATAATTCAGGAAATGGACGTCACAAGATCTCGTCTCTATAAGTATTGGTACAGTGAAGTCTAAATCATATTACATTTTCCTGGACACACACACACACCATCCCGCACACACACTCTTCATAACTCAGAATTCAGAAAATGGACATCACAAGATCATATTTCCCTCATGACAACTTTGTGGTCAGATAGATATGTTTGACTCGTCCATCCTGCACCCAGCTGTGGCCCAGCTTTAAGGGCCTGGCTGTTGCATTTAAAAATGATGGCTGTGTTTTAGGGACAAGAGGTGCATTGTGTGTGACGGACAGAGGTGCGTCTCTTTTAAGGAATAGGACACACACACAGAGAGAGAGAGAGAGAGAGAGAGAGAGAGAGAGAGAGAGAGAGAGAGAGAGGAGAGAGAGAGAGAGAGAGAGAGAGAGAGAGAGAGAGAGTGAAAGTTGATACATGTATATTTAGAGCCAAACAGGAGTCCAGATTAACATTCTAGAACAAACGAGAAAGAGTGTCTTTTTATTCTACTGATTAATATCATTATAGTTTAGCAGAGGTCAGAGATAGAGGTCACTCAGGTCAAAGGACAGTTGTCAGCAAGCCTCCACTGATAAAGAGGGTACAGTCATTGTGGAATGCTGCGTAGCTACAGTATAAAGTCAACCAACAACAGTCCTCTCCATAACTTAGTGTTTATCACAGAATCTCAGTGAGTACAGTCTCATGCAGCATGCCTCCTACTCACTGTACGCCTCAGTAAGCTCCTCCTTAAACACAAATTATTTCACCACTATTAGTGGACCACAGGGCTGGGATTAACAGGGAATAAGAGTGAAAGGTCAGCTCTGAGGAGGTCTGAGACAATGTGTTTATCTGTCCTCTCATGCATAAACAGTTACAGGACACAATATGACACTGACATAGTTTGAGTGACTGGTCATTCAGATGACATGCACTCCAAGACTGGCTGAGATAATTTCATATTTTTTATTGTTGTTGTATTTTACCCCCTTTTTCTCCCTAATTTTGTGATATCCAATTGCGATCCTGTCTCATCGCTACAGCTCCCCAGAGGGCTCAGGAGAGGCGAAGGTCGAGTCATGCATCCTCCGAAACATGACCCGCCAAACCGCGCTTCTTAACACCCACCCGCTTAACCCAGAAGCCAGCCGCACCAGTGTGCCAGAGGAAACAACTGACAACCGAAGTCAGCCTGCAGGCACCTGGCCCGCCACAAGGAGTCACTAGAGCGCGATGAGCCAAGTAAACCCCCCCCCCGGCCAAACCCTCCCCTAACCCGGACGATGCTGGGCCAATTGTGCGGCGCGCTATGGGACTCCCGGTCACAGCCGGTTGTGACACCGCCTGGGATTGAACCCGGGTCTGTAGTGACCGCTGCGCCACTTGGGAGCCTCCAAGCTGAGATAATTTCATGAGGTAAACAGTACTAATGTTGGAAACAAACAAACAGTCTTGTCACCCAAAGTTACATTTGCTTATTTTCTAAGCAATAATTGAATAATATGTAATTATCCTATTGAATTTTACAATATTTGTAATTATTAATATTCTAATCATTTACTTAAATCAGAGTATAGTCTGGGTATGGTAGTATTATGATACTGTTGTCGTGACAACACTATAAAGACCTTCACAGACCTACAGTACCTTTTAGCCTACCCCAGTGGATACATACAGTCGACTAATGGTTGAGTGTGTACACCGTACAGTATGTGCTGGAGTCTGGTGTAGTTGTTAGCCCCTCAGACTCCAGACCACACATACCCCTGGTGATATGGGTACGAATCTCATCTCCTCTCTTCCTCTCTCTGGATCTGTCTGCCCTCTACATTTCAAATAAAATCTCATTTTATTGGTCACCTACACATGTTTAGCAGATGTTATTGCGAGTTTAGCGAAACGCTTGTGTTTCTACTGTAGCTCCAACAGTGCAGTAATATCTAACAAGTAATATCTAACAATTTCACAACCATACACACAATACACACCAATCTAAGTACAGGAATGGAATTAAGAATATATATATTTGGACGAGCAATGTCAGAGCAGCATAGACTAAGATAGAGTAGAATAGAATAGAATAGAATACAGTATATACATATGAGAAGAGTAATGCATAGACTAAGATACAGTAGAATAGGATAGAATACAGTATATACATATGAGAATAGTAATGCATAGACTAAGATACAGTAGAATATAATAGAATACAGTATATACATATGAGAATAGTAATGCATAGACTAAGATACAGTAGAATATAATAGAATACAGTATATACATATGAGATAAGTAATGCAAAATATGTCAACATTATTAAAGTGACTAGTGTTCCATTTATTAAAGTGGCCAGTGATTTCAAGTCTGTGTATACAGGCAGCAGCCTCTAATGTGCTACTGATGGCTATTTAACAGTCTGATGTCCTTGAGATAGAAGCTGTTTTTCAGTCTCTCGGTCCCAGCTTTGATTCATCACCCCGGGTGATGCATTGTGCAGACCACACCACCCTCTGGAGAGCCTTGCGGTTGCGGGCAGTGCAGTTGCTATACCAGGCGGTGATACAGCCCGACCGGATGCTCTCAATTGTGCATCTGTAAAAGTTTGTGAGTGTTTTAAGTGCCAAGACAAATTTCTTCAGCCTTCTGAGGTTGAAGAGGCGCTGTTGTGCCTTCTTCACCACACTGTCTGTGTCCCGTGTGGCTCAGTTGGTAGAGCATGGTGTTTGCAACACCAGGGTTGTGGGTTTGATTCCCACGGGGGACCAGTATGGGAAGAAAAAAAAAATGTATGAAATGTATCCATTCACTACTGTAAGTTGCTCTGGATAAGAGTGTCTGTTAAATGACTAAAATGTGATTTAAATGTCTGTGTGGGTGGACCATTTCAGTTTGTCAGTGATGTGTACGCCGAGGAACTTGAAGCTTTCCACCTTCTCCACTGCGGCCCGTCAATGTGGATAAGGGGGTGCTCCCTCTGCTGTTTCCTGAAGTCCACGATCATCTCCTTTGTTATGTTGAGTGAGAGGTTTTTTTCCTGGCACCACACTCCAAATACCCTCACCTCCTCCCTGTAGGCTGTCTCGTCATTGTTGGTATTTAAGCCTACTACTGTTGTGTCGTCTGCAAACTTGATGTTTGAGTTGGAGGCATGAGCTGAGCAGACACCCTTGTGGGTCCCCAGTGTTGAGGATCAGCGAAGTGGAGGTGGTGTTTCCTACCTTCACCACCTTGGGTCGGCCAGTCAGGAAGTCCTGGACCCAGTTGCACAGGGCGGGGTTCAGACCCAGGGCCTCAAGCTTAATGATGGGCTTAATGATGAGCTTTAGACTACCAATACCCATAAAAAATAATTACTATCAAATATATTTCTCATTGTTTGGCTTAAGATGTAGTAGTTATTGTCCTGACCTGACGTCACCTGAGCTGTAAACCTCTGTGTTATCATCAACCAGTGGCAGTGTGTGAGGGGAGTGGAGGACAAATTCTGAGGTTTAGGATTGTAAGGTCATGGGGATGTGGTTTACTGTACTCTACGTTGCTTTGCGTGACTTTGACACTTTGAAACGCTTGTGAGAATCACTGAATCTTGTTTTTATCAAAATCCCCTCTTTTGTATATTGCCCTCTAGTGCTCCTATCCATTGGCATACCTCTCTGTTCTCCCCAGGCCAGTACTGTATATAATCTCATTGTTACTCTCCAATGGACTTGAATGATCTTTGTGTCCCAAAGCTGAACAGGAAGAGAGGGATACCCACCCTCTCTCTCTTTTCTCTCTCCCATGACATCATACCTCTCCTGTCAGTATGTATCCTTCTGTTTTTCTCCTCATAATCCTAACACGCACGCACACACACACACACACACACACACACACACACACACACACACACACACACACACACACACACACACACACACACACACACACACACACACCACGTGACAAAGAGGGCCCAGAGGGAGAGGCCCTAGAAAGTAATGACGAAAGGGAGATAGAGAGGGATGGACAGATCTACACATGATGTCATTCACTAAATTCTTTGTGCAATGTGGTGATACTCTTTCTCAGACAAACTCTGGACTCATTTTGTGTTTGTGTGTGTGTATATGTATATGTGGGTGTGCATGTTTGTATGTGTGTGTGTGTGTGTGTGTGTGTGTGTGTGTGTGTGTGTGTGTGTGTGTGTGTGTGTGTGTGTGTGTGTGTGTGTGTGTGTGTGTGTGTGTGTGTGTGTGTGTGTGTGTGTGTGTGCTGAAGCTCAAGGCTCGGGGGATCTCAGGCTGAGAACAGCAGGGCTTGGCCCTCCAGTATTCCAGGGGTCTTTGAGGGCCTGACACCTGTGTGATTGCCTCACGCTGCTGGAATGAGACGTCTGTGGTCTGAGGCCCAGACACATTTGTGTGGGAACAGGATCCAGCTGCAGTGTGTGTGTGTGTGTGTGTGTGTGTGTGTGTGTGTGTGTGTGTGTGTGTGTGTGTGTGTGTGTGTGTGTGTGTGTGTGTGTGTGTGTGTGTGTGTGTGTGTGTGTGTGTGTGTGTGTGTGTGTGTGTGTGTGTGTGTGGACAAGAATTTTGTTAGCCCCGTGCGGTCAAATGCTATTTCTAGGGGGTTTAGGGTTAAGGTTGGAATTACATTAAGGTTTAGGGTTTGGGATAGGAGCTAGGGTTAGGGTTAGGGTTAGGCACTAGGGTTAGGGTTAAAATTAGGTTTTTGGGTTATGGTTAGGGTTAAGGTTAGGGTAAGGGTAAGAGTACGGGTTAGGCTTAGGGAAAATAGTATTTTGAATGGGACTGAATTGTGTGTCCCCACAAGGTTAGCTGTACAAGACTGTGTCTGTTTGTCATCACATCACAAACCCAAGGTCAGCTATTGTCACCCTGTGTGTGTGTGTGTGTGTGTGTGTGTGTGTGTGTGTGTGTGTGTGTGTGTGTGTGTGTGTGTGTGTGTGTGTGTGTGTGTGTGTGTGTGTGTGTGTGTGTGTGTGTGTGTGTGTGTGTGTGTGTGTGTGTGTGTGTGTGTTTAAGGGAATACAATAGTGGCATGTAGCCCTTCAACGCCATTGTTACATTAATAAGCACCATTCTAGCTCACGTCCTTCCATACAGTCCCGTCTAGCTCCCAGGGCATCGTCTCTTTCTGTTTAGTCCTCACAAGACACAATTCATTTCCACACATAGTCACAATATGGCATCACCTTCATATGGCACCACTTACAGTTACATGTATTAAATGACTAGGGGAGTTAAACAGTCTGAGAAGCCAATTGCATTATAGCCAATTGCATTATAGTCCAGTGTCATTGAACAGTCTGTAACCTCCAACGCATTAACGACATACAGTTTAACACCACTGAGGATACAATTACACCAATTACACCCAAGGAAAAGGACTAGAGAG
The DNA here is from genome assembly GCF_965601325.2 of Salmo salar. Taxonomy (NCBI): domain Eukaryota; kingdom Metazoa; phylum Chordata; class Actinopteri; order Salmoniformes; family Salmonidae; genus Salmo; species Salmo salar. Next base: position 36,937,284 of record NC_138315.1, read on the forward strand.
TGGTGCACCAGTCTAAAAGAGCCCACTAACAAAACTCCATGACAAATTGATAAGATATGGAGTGCATTCATAATACATTAAATATTTTGATGACACTATCAACCATGATGAACTGGAATACTGTGCCATTCATAATGATGAGAGATTGGCATGAACCACAAGGTGGGATTAACCATAATTTCCAGATAATTGACATGGACAAAAGCCAATCCCACTCCAGCCAGAGATACCTCTATAATCCACCAGTCTGAAGAGCCTTTGTACCCTCCCCTGTTGCCAGATGGCCTGTTCGGAATGTCCGTATGGGTCAGATGTTCCTATTTCGGAAAACTCGTCCTTTTCCCACGCTGGGGTACAGCCTCCTTTCTTTCCCCAGCTGTGACGGGAATTCCTAGACTGTTGCACACCGAACGAACAAGCCAATCAGGGCTCCAACCAGCTCCAACAGGTCTCCCTGATGGAGAACACATGGGACTGCCATGGTGATCCACTACATTGATCACATTCCACAGCAGACCCCAAAGACCTTCTCTACCTGGAGAACATTCTACTGCCTCATCCACACCACAGGAAGAACCTCTGACATTTAACACATGTAGTGTTCATATAAATACCAGAGGATTAGGAGGACATCTAGTCAACCCCTCGATCTGTGTTGTACACATGATATCATTCACTAAATTCTTTGTGCAATGTGGTGATACTCTTTCTCAGACAAACTCCGGACTCATTTTGTGTTTGTGTGTGTGTATATGTATATGTGGGTGTGCATGTTTGTATGTGTGTGTGTGTGTGTGTGTGTGTGTGTGTGTGTGTGTGTGTGTGTGTGTGTGTGTGTGCGTGCGTGCGTGCGTGCGTGCGTGCGTGCGTGCGTGCGTGCGTGCGTGTGAGTTGGTTGGTTCTTCTATCCTTGTGGGGACCTAAAATCCCTGAAGTCCCCACAAGGATAGTAGACAAGGAAAATTCTCTCTCGTGGACAAAGGCTATTTTAAGGTTAGGTTTAGGCTTAGGGTTACAATTAGGGTTAGGAGTTAGGTTTAGGGTTATGGTAAGGGTAAGGTTAAGGTTTTGGGTTAGGGTTAGTGTTAGGGAAATAAATTGTATGTTTCTACAAGGAAAAAAGAACAAAACGTGTGTGTGTGTGTGTGTGTGTGTGTGTGTGTGTGTGTGTGTGTGTGTGTGTGTGTGTGTGTGTGTGTGTGTGTGTGTGTGTGTGTGTGTGTGTGTGTGTGTGTGTGTGTGAGTGCGCCACGTCTGTAGAAATGAGCTCTGAGTCTAAACACATTAAGGCTAATGTAAACGGGGCCCGCAGCAGCCTGTCAGACGGCCCAATGCAAAAAGTAGTTTTTCAATTGCACATTATTATTACACATTAAGGCTAATGTAAACGGGGCCCGCAGCAACCTGTCAGACGGCCCAATGCAAAAAGTGTTTTTTCAATTGCACATTATTATAATTCAACGTCTCTCGTGGAGAGACGTCACTCCTTCACTCCTCCATGAGAAACAGAGAGTGACGACAAATGGCACACATCTGTCTATTCATCGTCTATCCTCCTCCTCTCCTCTTTTCATCCCCCTCTCTTTTTCCTGGAGGGAGAGACACGGGACAATGAGTCATGGGAACTGTGTGTTTTAGCAGGAGGTGAGAGCAGGAGGAGCGGGTGTTGACATAGAAATGCTCTCACCGGTCCCTTTTCTCCCCCTGTCTGGATGCAGGGGTTTTCAAGTATTTTTCCATGATTTCATTTTCAGCAGCCAGACATACAGTATCCATATAATAGTTTGTTCATATTGCATGTGATCCTTTTACAAGCGTTTTAATATAAACAGATCCTGGGAGGATTTCAGAACTTGGCCATGTAACCATGGGGACAGAGAGACGGACGGGAAGCTGATTGGCTGACCTCTCGCTAGCTGGATCAGTGAGATCTAATAGCCCTCTCATATCTAAATATCATCTCCACAGACGTTTATTTATTCTGTTTGATTCCTCCTCAGGCCAGCCAGTTTGGGACCCCCCCCCCCCCCCTCACTTTCATCCCCTCAAGGGGAAACAGAGACCCTCGTCCCCCTGGGCACAGTGGAGAATTGTGTGGGACGTTGATTCTCATGGTGTGGGTCCAAGAGAAACATGGAGGACAAGACAGGGTGCAGAACAGGCTGAACTCCCCCAGAACCCGTCTGGCTCTGTGGGAGGCAGAGGGACAGAATACAGGGTCCTGGTTCTTATGTAATACAGCCTTACTCCCTTTACTCCTACTTCCTTGATGTCATTCTGAAAAGGATCTGAACCCTGAGGGTTGGATCAGTGAAATCAGTGTAGGGCGGAAACCTTATAAAAACAGATCTGTTTGTGATGGGATAAGTATTCAGAGAGGCCGCAAGGGCTCAGGCAAGAGACAGCGCCCAGTTTACAGTCCCATTAGAGCCTTAGGGTGTCTACTGCACCATCAGTCACCCCATAGATCTTCCTCCTCTCTACATGAAACACATGCTCCATTCTCAGCATAGTCAGGGGCAGCGTTCAAGTGCCCACACTTGAATCTCCACATTGGAGGAGCAAGATATGACATCATTGGGATTGATTGTTTTGAACATAGGGGAATTTAGATTATTTTAAGGTAGATTTTATAGACTTTTTATGTCCACATTTAAAGGGCCAAACTCTTCAGTGTGAGGCAATGGCTGTCAGCAATCCGTCTCATAGTGATGACATCAGAGGACAGGACACACATGCTGTACAGTATCATTCCTTCCTCCCCACATCTCAGCCATCCTGTTTACTTTTACATTTTAGTCATTTAGCAGATGCTCTTATCCAGAGCAACTTACAGTTGTGAATGCATACATTTCACTTCAAGCATTTTTTTTTTTTATTTTTTTTTTGTACTGGCCCCCCGTGGGAATCGAACCCACAACCCTGGCGTTGCACACACCATGCTGGCATTGCAATCACCATGCTCTACCTACTGAGCCACAGGGAAGATTGCTGTGTGGCAATGGGAGCAGCAAGGGACCTTTAGTAATATTGGAAATGATGACAGCATTCTGATCTACAACAAGAGTAAATAACGGGTGGAATAAATAGCTCGGATTTTATTTATTTTTATTTAACCTTTATTTAACTAGGCAAGTCAGTTAAGAACAAACTCTTTGGATGTACAGTACCAGTCAAAAGTTTAGACACACCTACTCATTCAAGGGTTTTTCTTAATTTTTACTATTTTCTACATTGTAGAATAATAGTGAATACATCAAAACTATAAAATAACACATATGGAATCATGTAGTAACCAAAAAAGTGTTAAGCAATCAAAATATATTTGATATTTGAGATTATTCAAAGTAGCCACCCTTTGCCTTGATGACAGCTTTGTACACTCTTGGCATTTTCTCAACCAGCTTCATGAGGTAGTCACCTGGAATGCATTTCAATTAACAGGTGTGCATTGTTACAAGTGAATTTGTGGAATTTCTTTCCTTCTTAATGCGTTAGAGGCAATCAGTTGTGTTGTGACAAGGTAGGGATGGTATACAGAAGATAGCCCTATTTGGTAAAAGACCAAGTCGATATTATGGCAAGAACAGCTCAAATAAGCAAAAAGAAACGACAGTTCATCATTAGTTTAAGACATGAAGGTCAGTCAATGCGGAAAATGTCAAGAACTTTGAAAGTTTCTTCAAGTGTAGTCGCAAAAACCATCAAGAGCTATGATGAAACTGGCTCTCATGAGGACCGCCACAGGAAAGGAAGACCCAGAGTTACCTCTGCTGCAGAGGATAGGTTCATTAGAGTTACCAGCCTCAGATTGCAGCCCAAATAAATGCTTCACAGAGTTCAAGTAACAGACATCTCAACATCAACTGTTCAGAGGAGACTGTGTGAATCAGACCTTCATGGTCGAATTGCTGCAAAGAAACCACTACTAAAGGACACCAATAATAATAAGAGACTTGCTTAGGCCAAGAAACATGAGCATTGGACATTAGATCAGTGGAAATCTGTCCTTTGGTCTGATGAGTCCAAATTTGAGATTTTTGGTTCCAACCGCCGTATCTTTGTGAGACGCAGAGTAGGTGAACGGATGATCTCTGCATGTGTGATTCCCACCCTGAAGAATGGAGGAGGACTTGTGAGGGTGTTGGGGTGTTTTGCTGGTGTCACTGTCAGTGATTTATTTAGAATTCAAGGCACACTTAACCAGCATGGCTACCACAGCATTCTGCAGCGATATGCCATTCCATCTGGTTTGCACTTAGTGGGACTATAATTTGTTTTCAACAGGACAATGACCCAACACACCTCCAGGCTGTGTAAGGGCTATTTGACCAAAAAGGAGAGTGATGAAGTGCTGCATCAGATTACCTGGCCTCCACAATCACCCGAACTCAACCCAATTGAGATGGTTTGGGATGAGATGGACTGCAGAGTGAAGGAAAAACCGTCAACAAGTGCTCAACATGTGTGGGAACTCCTTCAAGACTTTTGGAAAAGCATTCCTCATGAAGCTGGTTGAGAGAATGCCAAGAGTGTGCAAAGCTGTCATCAAGGCAAAGGGTGGCTACTTTGAAAAATGTAAAATATAAGATATATTTTGATTTGTTTAACACTTCTTTGGTTACTACATGATTCCATGTGTGTTATTTCACAGTTTTGATGTCTTCACTATTATTCTACAATGTAGAAAATAGTAGAAATAAAGAAAAAGCCACAGGAGGTTGGTGGCACCTCAATTGTGGAGGACGGGCTCGTGGTAAATACTGGCTCGTGGTAAATACTGGCCCGTGGTAAATACTGGCTCGTGGTAAATACTGGCTCGTGGTAAATACTGGCCCGTGGTAAATACTGGCTCGTGGTAAATACTGGCCCGTGGTAAATACTGGTTCGTGGTAAATACTGGCTCATGGTAAATACTGGCCCGTGGTAAATACTGGTTCGTGGTAAATACTGGCTCGTGGTAAATACTGGCCCGTGGTAAATACTGGCTCGTGGTAAATACTGGCTCGTGGTAAATACTGGCCCGGAATCAGTGGAGTGGTATCAAACACATGGTTTCCACATGGTTTCCATGTGTTTGATGCCATTCCATTAGCACCGTTTCAGCCATTATTATGAGCTGTCCTCCCCTCAGCAGCCTCCACTGGTATAAGCCTTTGCTTTTCCCAAGGTCTGGGGATATTTTATAGCATGTATCAGACTACATATACCATAGCT